>NC_083470.1:3900000-3950000 GCF_030014155.1 Tachysurus vachellii
ACACACAGGCACACATATACACGATGCATCCTAACTGTCTTGTTATCACTCTATTGTTTGCCATCTTCTTTTTCAGGAGCGCCAGGGTTTTCACCTAGCGTTCAGCACGCGTTGTGCCGCTAATCTGCTTGTCAAACAAACCCCAGACCCTTAAATAGCCCTTCGCTCTCACTCTTTCCTATTGGTAATTTGAAAGAAAATCTCTTTAAAGAGAGCGCATTCCTTGTAAAGTGTGAAACTTGTAAACGCGTCTGGGAGCGTTCAACCCCGAGCACCACATCAAACCCGTTCTGAACCGCATGTCTGAGGCGTGCAGAAAGAACAAAAATCACACAGCTGTTTTCCTTGTTTTCTGACATTAAAAACATCCATTACATGGATTACTGAACAATGCCTACCAGACATCCACAATAACAAACTAATTATGTCTGTTTTGGATGCTTTCTAAAGCCCAGGCCTCTGTTTCCAACAAACAGCACCAGCCTGATTTCAGCTGTAGGATGAGCAGAGAGCCAAATTCATATCAAGAACAGTCTAGAGACTTTAAAATCACATAGCACATTAAATGAGTTATGGATTTTCCGGGGAAATGTGTTTCGTGTTTGTTTGGCTTATATATAACATGTATAACATAGTTATTACACAGTGTGCAGCACTTACAAGGGTGTGTCTCTTTGTGGATCCCTGAGATGTTACAGCCTTATGACACAGGGTTTTCCATTTTTTCTGAAAGCGGCACAGCACCGTTGCCTTCTTCAGTCTGATTGTTAAGATAGTGTTGATTTATTTATCTATAACAGCAGCTCTGACTGTAGGTCCTGCTAAATGACACGTTTCTCTTAATGTGGTTATAGTATTTATAGTAACAGCTTATGGTATGCGATTTCTAATACTATAATAAACAGAAATGTTTGTTATTTAATGGTGAAAATTGTATAATCACTGATATAAAATGTTTATTTAACATTTATAGTAACAATCAGTAAGTTATTCTGTAACTGTGTTATTATTTTAGACCAAAAAATGAAGAGAGAGGAAAAAACGAAAGAGAGAAAGCGTAAGGAAACGAGTGTTTATAGCTGTTATAGTGTATGTGATATCAGGAGCTAACATGTTTTGCAGTTGTTCCATAACATTTATCATAGCGATAAATGGTTCAAAAGTGTGACATGTTCAATAATACTTTAAAAAAAGGTACCTGTAAGTGAATCAGTGTAATGAAGAACACATGCTGTTATTAGGGAACTACGGTGGCGGCATCACATCATGGATTATTCCTCTATAACAGCGTATAACTAACTTTATTATTGTGCACAACCCAACGCACACACATCAGGACAATCTACATCATTTAACATATAAAATCTCCCCATTACCTCATAAATGGTCATTAATTGAACCGACACTGTTCTGTTTAACAACATCTTATCTATCTTGTAACATACATTCACAAAGTCGGATGCGTTCCCAGCGGTTGCAGATAACATGCACTCAATTGGATTAGACAGCGTTTCAAATCTTATCCAATATTTCAGGGCGCTGTTGATACTCAGCACAACTAACCGTGCGTTTGCCGTGTAAGTAAGAACTAATAAACCTTTCTGCCGGGTTTGTAGTCGAGCGCTCTGTTTATCAGGCTCCATCAAATAATTAATGTCGTAGCACGACGCACAGATGCTTGACAAGGAGGTGATGAAAGCTGATGTGCTGCAAGCTGTGTGTGTGTATGTGTGTGTGTGTGAGAAAGCGAGAGGAAGCGTGTTGGTGTGAACACGTGAGCCGAGGTGATATCTTATAATCATAATCGTATGGAAGGATGTCTCCAGATCTTCAGATCTTTTTTGTGGCTTTAACAGCTCACATTCAGGGCCTGACATTCAGCTCCTAATCAAGATTAAGTGTGCTGCCTTATTGCCGGTAAATGTTAAGTCTTTCTTTTTCTCACCCGACAGCGCCACTACAATCTTTTTCTTATCGCAGGGAGTTATTAGAACGCCATCCCCGCTCCCCGAGTACCCATTAAGGGTCATTAGCATCAAAACGAGATGTCATCATCATATTTGTTTATTCTGAGAGGTGATAATTAGCCCGAGCGTGCTGCGATTGGTCGACAGCCTCGAACTGCAGCAAAAAAATCTTTTTTCTTTCTTCCTCTTCCGTTGGAAATTCCTGCAGGAGCCGAAACCACACTCTGCTAAACCGTGTTCACTTTACACACACGCACACACACTCTCTCTCACACACACATATAAGCACACAGGTTCGTACCAGGGCTTCGGTGATATCAAATGTTGCACGAAATATTCACGCAGGAAGGATGAGGATAAAATGAACAAAGGGGAGATTGCAGCAGTCAGGAAAAGATAACGTTGGAGTTTGGAGTGTGGAGGCAGTGGGGAGTAAATAAGGGGGGAAACAGAGACAGAGATACTTCCTCCTGTGATACATTAGGAAAACTGCACGTACTGTATCGTTTCATGCTGATAAAATATTTATGAGGTTACATTGCAAATCTCGCTATTTTTCAATCTATTCTTTTATTCCTGCTTCTAACCAGGGACATTTTTTCCTCTCTTTTTTCACTTTTATACTAGTTGTGTAGTTCCTTGAGTATCGGCTTCTGCACTCTTTCACCCATTCCGTGTTGAGTATGGTAATGAGCTTCCTCCATCACATTGAGGTGGTGATTAAACCCCAAGCACACCCCAAGCATACACTCTCCCTCACATACACACACACACACACACACACACACTTGGTATGCTGACACTCTCATGTTTGGCATCAAAGAGACTTGTAAATCCCAGTCTGCCCCCTTCTCCTGCTCTGTCTCTCTCTCTCTCTCTCCCTCTCTCACACACACACACACACTCGCACACATACACTCTCTTTCTCGCGTTCCTATAATCATCACTGGCTGTCTCTGGAATGAATTCATTGCCCGGAGATGTTCCTCCTGCTGCTGTTGCAGTTGCTGCTGCTGCTCTGTGCGTGTGTGTGCGTGTGCATGCGTGCGTGTGTGTGTGTGTGCGTGAATGCACATGTGAGTGTTGTACGTAAAATTCTTTGTCTCCCTCTTCAGCAGTTTTTCATGTTTTATTACCAGGTGAAAAAATCCCCCGCTGCGTCACACACACACGCTCGTGCAGGATACACACTTGTACACCAGTGCTGCTTGCCCTCTACCCCAAGAGCATTATCTGAAAAACCTCGGGGCTAATGTGCGATTTGTTGCTGTCTAATACAACATAATGCTTCCACGGCTCCCACATTTTAAATCTGTTGATGGCATAAATTGAATTGATGCTAACGCAAAATAAAATTCCGATTCGAATTCACAAAGAAAGTGTTCAGCGCGGGTTAATGTGTCTGCCTCGGTATTCGTGCACCGATCGGTATTTGACAGCTGACAGTAGGCGCTTTTATTGACTTACGATTCCAGCCACATGGGTGGGGTTCAAATGGCTCTTCAAATTCAACATGGTGCCCTCAAAAGCACTCTTCCTTCCACACTGTTACACACGCACACTCGCACGCACGCACACTCGCACGCACGCACACTCGCACGCACGCAGACAGAGACACTGCTTTTTCATTCCAACTAGAAGTGAAGTACAGGCTTTGTGTAGTGTCCTTCAGCTTTGTGTATGTGTCTGTATGACTGCGTCTGCCATTAACGGTGTCTGTATGGAACTGCTTTTTTTTCTTTCTTTAAAACAGGCCCAAACAGCAACCAGTAAAAAAATCAAGTTCATTTTCCACCAAGCTTAGTAACGCTTGAGCAACGTCATTATTAGTTTCGGTGCAGAAACGGTGGTAACATTCGCCTGAGCCTTTCGGTTATCTAGCTTATCTAGCTACAATGAAATTAGTGATGAAGTTAACCTCTTAAATGTTCTAGCTTATTCATCACCAAGCACGTTATTAAAGAACTGCTGTTTTTTTTTTACAGTCATTGACATGAAACAGATAGGAAAAGTTTGTAGTTACAAGCGTGAGGAGTGTCATTTATTTAAAAAAAAGTACCAAAAGTACCAAATAGAAGGAAAACGTGTTTGTGCCGAGAACAAAACATCTTGACGATAGCTATAATTATATTTGGTGTTTGATTGCTGTTACATGATGCAGGATGTAGCAGTGAATAACGTTTACCCTGTGAATTGCATTAGTTCTTGTTAGTGTCACTTTCGGGCAGCTGGAACCGTTGGTACTGAACTGTCGGGCAGCGCTGTTGAGTTGTCTGGTGCCAGAAATGTTAGTACTCAGTGCAGCTGAAAATTCTCTGCATGTGTGGGTTGGTGTGTGTCTGTGTTTCCGTTTATCATTGTATGGTGCAACACACACACACACACACCATTATAATTGCCCGGATGTCTGTTTCTGAGGGAAATGGGTGGAATTTTGACAGCACTCTACAGCCAGCTAAGCAACACACCAAAGACGAGCTCTCTGCAACACACCACTGACCAGAAGAGAGAAAGAAAACGAGAGAGCCTAGGGAACGAGTAGGCGTAACCGCAGAGTCAAAGGTCAGATTTGGAATCCGAGCCTGTTAAAGGCTTAAAAAATTCTTCAGAAGCATTCGGCTCAGCTGCCCCCATTAACCATGCGCCGTGTCAGAGAAAGCATCTCGTCATTCAGCAGACTCAAACTCAAGCTTCACTGAGTCTGTTATCACAACGCTGCCGAACAAAAATCAACCCCCATTTACTTTCCTCACGTCAAACAACACGGCTCATTCCAAAGTGTAAGGAAGAGCTCGTCTCCCAATCCACCACCCCCCACCCCCACCCCCCAATTCTTTCAATTCACCGCACAAAGAAGTTCTGTCACTCAGCCGAGCGTTCGTGTGTGTGCGCGCGAAAGTGTGTGTGTGTGTGTGTTTTCCCTGGAAGGCTTATTATCATTTAAGAAGAGAGAACGAAACAGTGTAGAGGAGAGAGAGAGAGAGCGTGACACAGAGAGAGAGAGAGACAGAGATATTGTTGAACGCTGATCGTGCAGAAAACGCTCGTTTCAAATTTGAGCCATGAAATTGGATGTTTTGACAGCGAGCGAGACCCCCTGCACTCTATTTTATCAGCCTTTTGTTCGCTACACTTTCCTCCCCGGGTTAGAAAGGCACGTACACGTATGCGGCCAGTGGGGATCCAGTAGACATCCTCTGGTTTTGTCATCTGTTTTGTCTCCTGGCTTTTGATTTCATGGAGGATGTTGCAGGCGACACACCCTTTTTTTTTTCCCCTCAGTAACAGTTCTTAATTTATTTGGCAGGGTGGGGCCTCCTGTGGTGGTCTCGGCTTTTTTACTCTTTTTATTTTTAGGTCTTGAGTCTCAATCATGGCGTAGCACTAACAGTATAGACCTTATTATTTATTTACCTTTTTTGCTAAATATTTTTAGCATTATTTCTCCGATGTAATTCAGCGTATTAATCATGTGTGATTTTTTCCGTTTTTCTTCCCAGAGTAAGCAGAACGAAATTAATCGGACACGGCAAACTGTTTAAAACCGCTATTCGCTGCTATCATTTACATCCGCTAATATAACCCCAGGAACATCGCATGTGCAGGAAGATTTCTATCTTCTATCCAGAAAAAAAGATCGCTTAAAATCTTTAAAAAAAGTTGTCGATACCGAGGGTCGACGGGCGTTAGATTTTTCTAGCCTTTTGATCCCGTTCATTAATGCAGGCCGATGCGAGCGTCTGCCACCGGGAGGCTAAAGCGTGGTGTGGAAGACGATGTTCTGCCTTCACTCCTTATAAACAAGGTGTCTCACCAATCGCGCAAAGCCCAGGCCTAATTGAAAAGAAGTGGCTAATCTGGCTAGCGTGTCAAACAGGCCTTTCTCTGAGCTGAGGCTTTGAAGAGGGGAGATGAGGAGGTAAAACGTTGTGCATACTGATCGACCTCGCTAACTCCACTCTCTCATCTTTCATACAGCAGCAGCAGCAGAAGCAGCAGCACCAGCAGGCCCCCAAGACTTCTGCTGCTGCCAAATGAATTAAAGATGACTCCTTTTCCCTCCCATGCCTCTCTCACTCTCCTTCTTTTTTCCTCTCACTCGGTGTCCTTTGATACCGTTTTTTTTTTTCTCTCTGAATAAAATAATGTTCTGCGTTTTAACACAAATTAGTCAAAGTTGCATCCCAAGCATAGGTGGAGAAGCGGATTGGGTGTTTTCTTGTACGATTTATCTTCTTTTGGGTGCCATTACTTTTCACCAACTTGCCCCACCGGTCATGTGTAATTCAGCACCTTAACGTAAAGTATTTGCTTCTGTTAGTGCCTTCATCCCTCGTGCTTTAGCTTTCTGAACAGCGTCTTGTATGATACCTGTTTTGTATGATAGGTGATGGTTTGCACACCTGCCCTGTGTTAACGAGCACAGCAGTTGCTTTTGGGTTTCTCTGTCTGAAAGCAGGCAGTTTGATTGAGGCTAGCTGAGAGAGATGCCAGGTCGTAGCTGGGCGTCCTCCGCCGTCTCTCTGAAGGTGACGGGACTTTGAAGAACAGATAAATCCGATTGAAGTAGCAAGGCTTTGTGTTGTATACTAAGACATTGCAGAACTCTCTGTCTCTCGTGTGTTTGTGTTAACCAAACTATTGTCTTTTTCTTCTCTCTCTCCCTCTCTTTTTGTTTCTGTTGCTCTATTATTCAACGCCTTCCTCAACAACTGTCCTCCAATCATCCTTCCATGTGTTTCCTTTCTCTTATACTGTACCATACTTTCCATCCCCGTCATTCTCCCCTTTCCCCTGTTGGTTTCCTTCCTTTCATGCACTATTTTTTTCTGCAATGTTCTTCCTTTTGGTCTGTTTCAATTGTGTTCTTTCTGAATTCACGAAATCCCTTCGTCTTCCCTCGCTTTTTCCTTTCTGCTCTCCCTGCAACACTTGCTTAAAAAAAAAAAAAAAGAAATTAATTCCTTCCTGTCTTGTTTTCCCCCTCACCATATTCTCTCTCTGTCTGTCTGTCTCTCAGGTAAGGGGGCGCCATGCCGGCTGCTGCTCCCCTGCTGCTCCTCCACGCCATCTGCTGGTGGCCATTGGTGCTGTTCCTACTGTTGCCCCCCCTGCCCCTCTTTGCCCTCACCAACCACCCGACCTTCATCTCCCTCCACGACACAAGCCTTAACCACCTCTTACTGGACTCCAGCTCAGGCTCTGTCTACGTAGGTGCAGTTAACACACTCTACCACCTCTCCCCTGACCTCCAGCTCATATCATGGGGCAAAACAGGGCCCACCCTGGACAGCCCCGACTGTTTGCCCCCGATTGAGCCTAAAGACTGCAGCCAGGCACGTCAGACCAACAACACTAACCAGCTGCTGTTGTTGGAGAAACAGGAAGGGTCACAAGCACAGAGCCTGATAGTGTGTGGCACTGTGCTGCAAGGCATCTGTGAGAAGCGCAGCCTGGCCAATGTGTCCCAGGTGCTGTACCAAACAGCCAATCCCGTGGACACGCAGTATGTAGCTGCCAATGACCCTCACGTCTCCACCGTGGCTGTGCTCACTCAGCACAAGGGCACACGGCTCATGCTTGTGGGACGAGGTTACACTAGCAAAGGATCCGGCGGAATTTCACCAATCACGCTGCGCCGCCTCGAGCCGTCCCATTCCTCTCCTGCGTTTTCACACGAGGAACTGGGTAAACTTGTAGTGGGAAGTTACTCCAAATACAACAACCAGTTTGTAAAGGCGCTGCACCATGGCACACACATTTATTTCCTGTTTTCACGGCGCTATTCATTGAAAACACGCGATTATCAGACATACATATCGCGCCTTTGCGCCGGAGACTCCAGCTTTTATTCGTATGTGGAGGTACCACTGAGTTGCGCCGGAGGCTACAACCTGGCACAGGCGGCCGCGATGGGAAATTACCTTGGAAAAGACACCATCTTTGTCGCCATGGCGGCAGGGCAGGCGTCGACCCCCACTCCCACGAGCCGCTCGGCTCTGTGTATGTACAGCATGGAAGAGCTGGATCGGGCGCTGAAGCAGGCACAGCTTCTGTGCTACACACAGGAAGGAAACGGAGACAAAGAGCAGGAGGCCTACATCGCGTACGAGGTCTCCTCCAAGTGCCTCAAGATTCCTTTGGTGAGTCATGTGTTAAGTGTGTTGTATGACATTGTGTGTTAATAGTATACACCGTAATACGTCGATACTGCGGAAAATACAGATTTCATTATACCGCTGACTCAAAAATGCAACGAATAAAACTATTTTTATCTTATAAAGGGTGAGAAACTAAAAAAAAACACTTGGTTTGTTTGGAGTTTGCTAAGAAAAGGAGGGAAATAGCAAAAGGTTTTTAAAAGGTCACAAGGGAAAGAAGCTCACATACTTTCTGTGTTTCAGGAAGGAGTCAATTTAGCTGCATGTTTCATTGTTTACTGTTAACTAAATACAGTTGAGGGCAATAGTTTGTGCACCCTTAGGAGAAAACAAACAAGGTCTAACCAACATGGTATTTAGGTTCACAGATATCCCTTTATCACAAGCAGGTAACACAGACATGGGAGAAGCAAAGGTTTGCACTTGACGGCCCTACTGCTAAAGCTACTGGGTATATTAATATATCTGCATTACCTAAGGTTGTTATTACTACAGCTTCTGCATGTTATAGACAAATCCTTTCCTAGTCATCATTCATACTACTCACTGTATGTTGTCACCTGGAGCAAGACAATTTTATAGCTTGTTCTCTGATTCTGATTTTTTTTTAATCAGAACACGAATCAAATCAAAACCAAAACGCATTTCAATTTCAAAATATCCTGCAATTTGATGTTAAATGACGTTAGAGCTACTTTACATCCTAGAAGGTCGCATTTTTGAACCGTGACAAAATAATTAATGTAGTAAATAAGCAAATAATCGTCCCATATAAACAGTATCAGAAAAAGACCTAATTAGGCCGATCCGGTTCGAGAGTTTTCTGGCCGTTTATATTATAATTTCACCATTTATTTCCACGATACCGGCCGCGATATGATGAATTGTGCGACGTGGTAATTTGCGAACAGCACAATGCTCGTCGAGACTTTCGAGTGCGCAGAAAATGAAGAATTTGCAGGGGATCTCGAGCGGCACAACCGCACCGCAGTCCTGTTTGAGTCCTGCGTGGGGTTTGAGTCCCTTTACTTTAGGATTAATAGTACATGTGTATATTTCAGTGTATTTTATTCATTTAGAATTTAATGTGCAGCAGTTAGGGAGGTTAAGCCTCTGGTGTACTGAAGGTTTAGTTTAACTAACAGCACCAATGAGCTCTCAGTGAGGAAGGTGTTTATGCAGGTGTGGGTGTGTGTTTATGGGTGAGAATGAGTGTGTGAATGTGTCTGCTCATGGACTGGTGTCCTATCTAAGGTGAATCGCTGCCTTATGCTCAGTGTGAAAGACTCACAGCCCTGATCGGGATAAAGCGGTTAATAAAAATGTATTAATGAATTAGTTTAATTGCTAGTGTCTTAATTACATGGTGGATGTTTTTGCCTGTATGTGTGTGTGTGTGTGTGTGTATATGTTTATTTTATATACTGGTTTAAAATGACTAGAAACAGGAAAGTTTTTAATGGCTAAAACCAGTGGCACAATTATGACTGGATTCCTCTTTAAAGAGTTATTATAAAAGCTTATCAAAATATAAATCACTGTTTAAATCATCTGAAGCGGAATAAGAAAAAAGTGGGTAAGAGACGTTTCTATTGTGTATTGCTTCCAGTTTGCGTGGGTTACCTCATGATTGCGTTAGAAAAAATGGCCTTGGGCTGGTAATTTGTCAAAGTCGCATTTCGGGGTTGGTTTACTGTGCATTAGCATATTATACTATAAAAGGTGATGCAGGAGCTAATCAAAGCTCTTAAATGAAAAACTGTTCTGTATCTTAGAGCATATGGTCACACAAGCGTTCTGTATTGTGTTATTTTGTGTACTGTATTTGGAACGAGAACAATCCGGCATCATCTTTTACTACAGTACTGAGACTGTTGCCTGATACTCTGCCTGGAGATTTCTTCACTTTTTTTTACTTGGGTCTGGTTGACCATTTTGAGCCCATTAACAGGGTCAGAGTGTGACAGCGAGGTGAAGAGGTGTTACAGCGTGGAACGTACGGGGAGGACTCATCAGGGTTGTCTCGGCTCACATCACGGCCATGTAGAGCAGAGAGAGGGCAGCTGCCTCAGCGCTGACATAGATTAAGCTCAAGCTGCCAGACACAGCATTAATCTGCACAGCACTGTAGGAGTGTGTGTGTGTGTGTGTGTGTGTGTGTGGGAGTGCGACTGTAACACTGGAACGAATTCACTGCCTTGAGACCACTGATATTGATGTCCATACAGAAATACACTCGGAAGCAGCTACTAGTCATCTTACGATAGACGTGTCGCCATAACATCGTCTTTCCAAGCCAGAGCTAGAGTTACAGCACTATATCGTGGCTGTAGGAAGTTTGTGTTCATTTAGCATCAAGATCATTAGGGAGATCAGATCCCGGTGTCGGATGGTGCGGAGATCCGGGGAGCATTCGGTGTTCCAGTTCATTCCAAAGTATGGTGTTCAGTATGGTTGAGTCAGAGTCAGTGGTCTGTCCAGGACACTGAGTCACCATGCATTGTCATGTTGGAACAGTGTTTGAGTCTCTTAGTTCCGGTGAATGGAAATTGTACAGCTACAGCCCCGGAGGCATTCTGCACAAATGTGTGATTCAAACTTTATCGCAAAATTTTTGTCTGTATAGTATAGTTTTTCTTCCTTGGCTAAAAATAAACATACGTAATGCAGCGTGTATGTAGAAAAACATTATATAGTAATAAGTTTTATTTAGACAAACGAAGAACGGGCTTTTTTTCTCCGTCATAATTAAAGAGTAAAGTTTAATAAGTGGGGGCACGGTGGCTTAGTGGTTAGCACGTTCGCCTCACACCTCCAGGGTTGGGGGGTCGATTCCTGCCTCCGCCTTGTGTGTGTGGAGTTTGCATGTTCTCCCCGTGCCTCGGGGGTTTCCTCCGGGTACTCCGGTTTCCTCCCCCGGTCCAAAGACATGCATGGTAGGTTGATTGGCATCTCTGGAAAATTTGTCCGTAGTGTGTGATTGCGTGAGTGAATGAGAGTGTGTGTGTGTGTGTGCCCTGCGATGGGTTGGCACTCCGTCCAGGGTGTATCCTGCCTTGATGCCCGATGACGCCTGAGATAGGCACAGGCTCCCCGTGACCCGAGGTAGTTCGGATAAGCGGTAGAAGATGAGTGAGAGAGTTTGATAAGAAATTTGAAACAGCAAATAAAAAGCACATCTAGAAGAAACATTTTGACCTTAAATGTGTGTTTGGGCATGTTTGGTTTTGACTCATTGAAAAGTTGGCAATCCTGTTATAAATCGTTTCCGAATTATCGGCTTACAATCGTGACTTGATCTCACCGGTTTTCAGTCAGGAACTGAGTCAGGAGTTTTTCCAGTATTTCCGGCGGCACGTGACTGCAGCACGATCCCTCAGTAAAAAATAGCCGCTTTAAACGAATAAAGAGCCGTCCTTCTTTTTGTAATGCAAAAACCTAAAAATGAATAACACGACAAAATAATAATTTGGTCCATCGATCAAGTGATTACGGTGTGAACATATTAAAGAAATAGGTTTCACTCATTCGTGTCTTTAGTTAATAATCTGTACCAGGAAACCTTCATGTGATACGAAGCTCGTAATAGTGAACAGCGCAAAAGATATTTAAATATTGATACGATTGGAGTGTGTGTGTGTGTGTGTAATAAATAAATATATAAATGAATTAAAAAAAAAATAAATCACTCCCACACACTCGCAGAGAAGAAAGCACTGTTTTATCTCAGGAACGGATGAGAAAATTAAAAAAATGGGATGTTCTGGTTTAGGCATGTGTGTAAGGAAGGGGGGGAAAATCACATAGGGGCTTTTAATGGGATGTTGGGGGAGGAAGACACAAAGCGGGGCGTGTCTGTAAGAAAGAGCTTGTGAGTGTGTGTGTGGGGGGGGGTTACAAAAAGAGGTTTATTTTGTGTTTGTTTGTGTATGTATGTGTGCTCAGAAATAGAGGTTTATTCTATGTTCAACTTTCAATTCAATTTATTTGTATAGTTCATTTAACAATGGACATTGTCTTAAAGCAGAGAGAGAGAGCTTTATACGCTGGGGGTCTATTGAGTGTATGAGTATAGGCATAAGAAATAGTGTGTGTGTGTGTGTGTGTGTGTGTGTGTGTGAGAGAGAGGTTGGGGGGGTAAATCCAGCTTAGAGCTGCAGCTGGTTCGAGTTGTGCTGACCCACATCCCATGAGCTCACCCTTCACTGGCCTGCACACACACACACACACACACAAATATGCACTAGCACACCTACACTGGACTACTGACCTTTAATCTCCTTTTCCATTCTTAATTCACTCTTTGACCGTCGATACAATCTGAGCACGTATATATATGCTTTTAACACCCACCACAAACTCACACTGACCACCGAGCCTGTAACGAAGCGGACACTGTCGCCACAGAGACGTTTATAACATAAACACTACACACCCAGGCTCATTCAGCTCCAGCTTGGGTTTAATTTAAAACCTCAAGCAGTGAACATTGCTTTGTGACTGTACTCATCACAGTGTAACCATCATCTTAACGCAGGTTTTAAAGGTGTAGATGTGAAAGGAACAGGAGAGTTAAGTTTCTATATCCATACACTTGTGTGCGCATGTGTGTGTGTGTGTGTGTGTGTGTGTGTGTGTGTTCTGGGTCGACTTTAATCGCATGCCAGCGCTCAGCAGCCACCCCTATTTCTCTACACCCAGCTATTGTGTGTCTGTCAGGCAATCGAACAGCTGCGGTTCTAGAGTAACACTAACCTAGAACATACACCTCCCAGTAATGCTTTTGGCACAATACCAGTATAAACAGGGGAGAAGTAGTAGGGTGTGTGTGTGTGTGTGTGTTGGGTTTTTTAGGGGAATACACCCTTTATATCATATTATTACCTAATCAAATCTGATTGGTCAGACGGTGATTCATTTTAATAACTGTGGCTCTTTGATCTAATACGTTATAGTTTCTGTAGTAAGAGCTCATTCACAGGGACTAACATGAACATCGTACACAAACTCACTAAGGCTCATAATAAACAGACTAACGAACGTGCTGTAAAGGAAAAGGAGCGACGGTGCTGCATTACGACGAAGGATGCATATATCATTAATGCCATTAGTCTCCGGTGTAAGTGCATTTTTCCACCACAGGAAAGTCTTCAGGTCGGAGGAGGTTTTAATCTTATCTTCAAGCTAGAGAACAAAAGAAAGGCTGGTGAGAGAACAACGTTTTTTTACTTGTAACGTAAGTGATAAAAGGAATGAACTTGTCTCAAGATGTTGCACAAGATTAAATGCAACTGTAAATGGATAAAAAAAAGTGGTGTTCACTTCCAGGGTCAGGGTTCGATTCCCGCCTCCGCCTTGTGTGTGTGGAGTTTGCATGTTCTCCCCGTGCCTCGGGGGTTTCCTCCGGGTACTCCGGTTTCCTCCCCCGGTTCAAAGACGCATGGTAGGTCGATTGGCATCTCTGGAAAATTGTCCCTAGTGTGTGATTGCGTGAGTGAATGAGAGTGTGTGTGTGTGTGTGCCCTGCGATGGGTCGGCACTCCGTCCAGGGTGTATCCTGCCTTGATGCCCGATGACGCCTGAGATAGGCACAGGCTCCCCGTGACCCGAGGTAGTTCGGATAAGCGGTAGAAGGTGAATGAATGAATGTTCTCGTATAAGACGAACAATAACGCACTTCTGGGTTGTAACAGTAGCTCCACTTCATCGCCTGGCTGTTGTGGGTGCTCAGTCAAACAAAAGAGCTGTAACGAAAGGTGATGGCTTCCTTTAATTATTAATGCGTGATCAAAAAAAAAAAGGCAAAAGAGACGCACAGAGAAGTGATTTTTTCAAGAAGGCAACTTCTGTACGTTGCGTAGCGTTGTCATCTGTCACATTAATCATGACGAGGTGGATGATTTAGGCACATTTAAAATATTATTTCAGCAAATGAACCAAGGATACAAGTTTTTTTAGAAGGAAAAAGAGAAAGAGCAAAATAATATAATCTGCAGTGGCAAAATATAGATCGGTACTTCAGCCTACAGTCACTAATTAGAATCCTGCAGCCACTGACCTGTCTCTTTAATGGGAAGAAATAGTTTGCACTTTTTTTTTCTTCTAGGCATTTCCATTAGTTTTATGTTGCTTATAAGGTTAGTGGGACTGTGGGTTTTTGTGTTATTAACATCTTGTGCTTGACTTTCTGGATGGGGGAGTAATATATATAGTCACATATGTATATTACAGCACAGTGGAATTGTTTTCTTCACATATTTCAACCTGGGGTCAGAGCACATGGTCAGCCATACGGTTCCCCTGGAGCAAAGAGGATTGAGGGCCTTCCTCAGGGGCCCAAACAGTTGAGGCTTGGCAGCGCTGGTACTCGAATCTCCAATTTTTTAAACAGTAACCCAGAGCCTTATGTGTGCGTTTGCCAACAATACTCTCACTCTCACTCATTTTCAACCGCTTATCCGAACTACCTCGGGTCACGGGGAGCCTGTGCCTATCTCAGGCGTCATCGGGCATCAAGGCAGGATACACCCTGGACGGAGTGCCAACCCATCGCAGGGCACACACACACTCTCATTCACTCACACACTACAGACAATTTTCCAGAGATGCCAATCAACCTACCATGCATGTCTTTGGACCGGGGGAGGAAACCGGAGTACCTGGAGGAAACCCCCGAGGCATGGGGAGAACATGCAAACTCCACACACACAAGGCGGAGGTGGGAATCGAACCCCCAACCCTGGAGGTGTGAGGCGAACGTGCTAACCACTAAGCCACCGTGACCCCCTGCCAACAATACATTTTTATTAATTCAGTGAAAAAGCATTTCCTCACGTTTTTTCCTCACACCACCTGAGTAGCATCACCATACCCAGACTAACTCCCATATTTCATATACACCCTTGGGTATGATTAGTATTACTGTCAACCAATATACAGTATTTTTTGAAAAATATTTTCTACCACGATCGAGCAGAACCGCAAATGACGTACTCGATTTGAATATGTGTACACGTCTGAGGTCGTGAGCGTACCGCACGATTAGCGAAGGCAAAACACAAGTGCTTAAAATCAGAGCGAGGTTTATCAGGTGTAATCAGGGCTCAAAACACAGGCAGATCACATCAAGCCTAAAAATAACTCAGGTAACTGACAGACAGGTATAAACACAGACGCAGGATATAAAAGCGGACACCCGACAACCTGTCACACGGGAGACAAGGAAAGAGCAGGGTATAAACAGACAAACTGATCCACTTAACCAACGAGAGGACTAGAAACAGAACTTAGCAGATGGACTCGTCTCAAAACAAAGTGACACACGAGTAGCACTTGCCGGTCAGGGAAACGTGCCTCATGCTGGGGAATAGATTTCGCGACACACTTCTTAGACGACGTGAATCCAGCCAAATGCATCTTTTTTTTCTTTTTTTTTTTTTTTTAAAAGGCTGCTTGTGCTGTGTCACAGAGCAGAGTAACAGACCCAGAGGAAAGCACCTTCCTATCCTTCCCTCTCTTCCGCACACACTAACTCACAGTCGCTGTGAACGACCGGCAAGAGAGACGGTATGCCATCCGACCCCACGCAGAGAGCATGGACAATCCAAATTACTGAGAGATTTCTTTTCCCACTTGGGAACTCTCTATTCCGAATTTTTTAATTCCTGCTTTATACTTTGTCCGAAAAGTGCAGAGTCGCAGCGATTAAAAAAATTCACAAGCATGACACATGGTTACCTGGTGCCAAAGTCAACAACCACATCAACTGTTATTATACTGCTTTCCCATGGGCCTCCACGAGGTTCATCAAAGTGGGTGTGGACGTTACGAATGCAAAAAGGCTTATGGAGTCACGTGTGTTTGCCCTTCTTTGCTCTCAGCCCCTTTTATTTTCCTTAACTCCTAATGATCGTATTGATTTACGTCTCGGAGCGAGATGAATAGCACCTGATGGTGCCTCCCTCCGGGTACAGGGTGGGTGCAGGGATCCATGTTTTTTACTGGAAGCTTCTGTAAGCAGCTTCACTCCACACCTGTTTTTTTTTTTTGTCATCCTTTCACACTTAATATTTAACATTCTACCTGAATTATTAATCATTATTAGTCAGCGCAATGGGTTTTTTTTCCTGCCGGCTGAGGACAAGGAGGCATTTAGAGTCAGCAGCTGGCACAGCGAGGGAACAGGAGGTTATACTTTCATTTACTCAGGGTTAATTTGCAAACATTTCTCAGTCACATTGCAGTGAGTTTTTTTTTTATTTTTATTTTTTTACTTTACAAACGGGGAAGAGTAAAGAAAAGGACTCAGTGTACACATCGCTCACAGTGCTGGATTTTAATTTCAGAGGCAGGTTTGATGATTTATATGGACAATTGCTTGCCTTACTCCATGCAGTGAAAAGATTAAAGGTAGCGTTTGGGCAAAATGGAATTTTCCCTGTTTTCATCCCCCGAGTATAATCCATCAGCCAGCCATGGTTTGTGTCTGAAGTGTGCTGATTTGGTGTTGCACTGCAGTTACCAGGCTTTAGGTAGCTAGTAATGCCCCTTTTCCACCAAAAAGAACCAGGTGCTGGTTCAGAGCTAGTGCTGGTGATGGTTCTAATGCCCCTTTTCCACCGATTCAGTTTGAGTGCTGGTTCGGAGCCTAATTTAGAACCAGTTCTTTCTTTTTCGACAGCCAAAGCACCGGCTCTGAACCAGGAAAAGTGGTTCTTAAGTAGCACCAAAACGCTGCTGGTCTAGACTTAAGAACCGCTTGTGTCAGGAGCTGTGGGCGGGGCTGTGGGCGGGGCTACTGTTAGCGCATTTGATAATGTATCTTAAGTATACTAATGTTTAATACACTTTTATTTTACCGCGATATGATACATTATCAGCACACATGATAGTATGTAGCTACATGCTAAGGCTAACATTTTTTCTGTGTTAGCGATAAAATAACGTTATGTACTTTCTCGATTACAACCTCCGTTTATACAGATTACATGGAGCTGCACGTACACGTTTTTTTCGCCGCGTTAATGTAGGTTCACAAAGCCATGAGCATTAACAGTAAAGCAACATCCGCCATTGTTGATGTATTTGTGTTTGCCGCTGCTGCGCTAAAGTTGCTGGGACACGTGACACGTATAAAGTGACGTCACACTCGGTTCTTGATGCTCTCTAGCCGGTGGAAAGGCAAACCGGTTCTTAGAAGGTTCACCAGTGGAACCAACTTTGAACCAGCACCTGGTTCTTTCCAGTGGAAAAGAGGCATAAGAACCGGTTTGAGAGCCGTCACAGAGCCGGGTCTGACGTCACCGTATACGTGTCACCCAGCAACGTTAGTGCAGCAGCGGCGAACACAAACACATCAACAATGGCGGATGTTGCTTTACTGTTAATGCTCATGGCTTTGTGAACCTACATTGGCGTCCAAACGCTGCGAATCCAACGTGTACGTGCAGCTCCATGTAATTTGTATAAACGGAGGTTGTTATCGAGAAAATACATAACATTATTTTATCATTAACACAGAAAAAATGTTAGCCTTAGCATGTAGCTACCTACTATCATGTGTGCTGATAACTGATCATATCACGGTAAAGTAAAAGTGTATTAAACATTAGTATACTTAAGGTACATTATCAAATGCGCTAACAGTAGCCCCGCCCACAGCCCCGCCCACAGCTCCTGACACAAGCGGTTCTTAAGTCTAGACCAGCAACGTTTTGGTGCTACTTAAGAACCACTTTTCCTGGTACAGAGCCGGTGCTTTGGCTGTCGAAAAAGAAAGAACTGGTTCTAAATTAGGCTCCGAACCTGCACTCAAACTGCCTCGGTGGAAAAGGGGCATAAGAGAAGATTATATCCTCCAGTTTAGCATTGTGTAGGCTGCATCATAAATCAACACCTGAAAAGACAGAATCTAGGTAACTTGCTGTTATTTGTACATAAAAACAGCACATATAGCAAAATAAGTGTGATAAAAATCCAATATACAATTCATTGTGCGAACCACTTTTAATATACAATTTAAATTTGGGGCCACATCTCATAGCAGACTGAGAATATAGTGTGCTGAGAAGGAAAGTGATGGCTGCTACATCTATTTTTTTGTCTAGAGATCAATGTGTCATACAGGTTCAGAAATCCCATAAATAAGTCTGTTTGAGACACCACATCACGGCCTGAGGTGAGTGGGTAATGATTTAAGTATGAGGTTTGAGGCTCACATGCTGCACTGACCGTGTGAATCTCTTCTAAAATTAAAGAACTAAACTTCACAGACCAAACCTTTCACGACTCCAGACTCCCGCATGACACGGAGAGGAGGATTACAGGGAAATTGGGTCTAATTTCACATCGACTGATTGGACGGTTACCTCACGGCAAAATTCTGATTAAAATGCATTCCAAATTCAAGTAACCATGGTTATCATTCTTATTGCTCTTGTGTCTCTCTAAAAAAAAATAAAGGCTGGATTTGACATCCTTCTCCCTATAAACCCACCCCGAATCATAAGTAAGTAAACTCTGTCTGAGAAACCGGCAGCGTAATCCATTACGTTCGTGACACATTAAAGGGACGATTACTACTGTGCTGATATGAAACTGTGATGTTTTAGTTTATGCCGTCATGCCGTGGACAGTGACGACCTGTAGCACTATTTGTATGTGCTACATATGTACATACATGCGCATATGAAAGTGCTACGTGTGTCAAACGTTAGCCCGAGCACATTTAGTTCCCCATGCAGTTAAGTCAAAGTTGGAAAGGTGTGAACAGCATCTGGCGTGTTGTCGAGAAAGGTAACAGATGCAAGTGTAAGAACACAGCTATCACTGCAGGATAATGTATCGCCATTGTGATGTGATTCAAAATGCTGTGACTGAGAATAAAACTGTTAGACCAGTGCATCGAGTGTGTCATCTCACAGTGTGTGTGTTTTTTTTTTTTGCACGTGCGTACAGACATCTGTATCCGAGTACCCGTGCGGAGGCGAGCACACCCCTAGCCCCATCGCCAGTTCAGTGCCACTTCAAGCCACGCCCGCGATCACATGGGAAACGCAGCTCACTGCTGTCGCCGTAGCAACTGAGTCTGGCCACACCATTGCGCTCCTGGGAGATAAGAGTGGACAACTTTATAAGGTAAACTGTGGTGCGCGTGTGTGTGTGTGTGTGTGTGTGTGTGTGTGTGTGTACTTGCGCATAGCTTCTAAAAAGAGCATATAAAGTACATATGTTAATAGGTGCATCATTTTGTAAGTTGTATTTGTTGTGTGTACAGTATACGCAGTCATATCTGTTTGTGTGTCTGTGTCAGTAAGAGCGCAATCAATCTGATTATCTGACCGAGTGTGGCAATTTCATAAATATGTTATATTAAGCAGATAGAGATAGCGAGTTATGTGTAAAAACACTGGAAAAGTTGCTTAAAGGTGGGGTGTATGATGTTTGAAGGCCAATGTTGACATTTGAAATCACCAAAACAAACACGCCCCTAACCCAAACGGGTCCCACCCCTGTATTGATAGCTCCGCCCACACATACATACACAACCCAGGCAACTAATGGAAAGAAATGTGTCTTTATCATAGCTGAAGGGAAGAACAATACGATTGCAGATAAACAAACGAGCAAAAAAGACACAGAAACATAATCATGCAAAGGACAAAGGCATATATTAGTTCTGTGTAACAAAGCAAAACCAACGTTAATAACCTATCGAGAAGGAAAATAACACCTCGGCGTCCCATCGCAGGCCTTCCTGCTCCTTCAGTTCTCTCCAGCGCTGGAAAGCTGATCCTATATTAACACGTTTCCTACTTCTTTCCTTATCGTAAGCCTTATCGTTTTTATCCGCAATGTCAATGTTTCAATCGCTTTCTGCTAATGTCACACATGCGCACTGAACACTCTCTCCGCCGCATATTGACAAGACACGCCCCTTTCTGCTCATTGGCCACACATTTGTTTTGTTTGTCGGCCCGACTCAGCTTTCTGAAGCATTTCTCAAACATCGTACACCCCAACTTTAACTCTGGGAAATTAAATTATGTGGCCTGCATTTGCAGGAACATCATATGGTCTTAAATGTGAAGTAAAGTTGAGTCCATCATATAACTCCTGTGCTAACTACATAGTGATCAAGAGAATACAGAATCTAACCACAGTAGCATCCTGTATGTGCATATGTTATGTAAGATGAGGACAGAGCAACGGAAACAACTTCCTGACTTCCTGTCAACCGCACAAACACATGCGCTACATCTTAAAAATAGATAACGATTAAGTGCTTGTTTGTTTGTTTTGTCCCTCTTCGTCTGCGTTGCTGTGCAAGCTTGGTTTACCTGATCACATTCCATCGGATATTATTTGTCATTAATGCCACAGGACTTTTGGAAGAATTTGTAAGGCAACGTTATTTACATCTCACATATATGTAAGAATTCTTTTTAAGAATAAATGTGTATTAAAGCTAAGAGACTTTTCTGTTGACTCATTTGAAGGTTGTTTTTTAAACCCCAGCTGTTTCTAAAAAATAATCACATCAAAAGTGATCGACGGGTCAAACACTCAGTTCCTCAGACAGGATTTAATCAGTTGTATTTATACAGAAATGAGTGCGACCTTGTTTAATACATAACTCTCTACATAGTTTCTCTCTGTGCATTAGATTGTATTACCACAGCACAGTGTGCTTTTGTGTAACCCAGAACATCCATTTGACTTCAAAGATGGAGTTGAGTTGCATTTCTCCCGGGTCAAGGGCAATTTTCAAAAAAAAAGGCCAAAAGATCAGCTTTCAAAGGTAGCTAAAGTTAGACAGAACTATAGTGGAGAGAGGGAGGGGGAGAGAGAGAGGGAGAGACTGAGAGAGAGACTGAGAGAGAGACTGAGAGAGAGAGAGAGAGACAGGGAGAGCGAGAGAGAGAGAGAGACAGGGAGAGCGAGAGAGAGAGAGAGAGACAATGAAAGAGGGAGAGAGACAGAGAGTGAGAGAGATAGAGAGAGAGACTGAGAGAGGAGAGAGAGAGAGAGAGACTGAGAGAGAGACTGAGAGAGACTGAGAGAGAGAGAGAGACTGAGAGAGAGACTGAGAGAGAGACAGAGAGGAGACAGAGAGGAGAAAGAGAGAGAGACAGAGATAGAGACAGAGAGATAGAGACAGAGAGAGAGAGACAGAGAGAGAGAGACTGAGAGAGAGAGACTGAGACTGAGAGACAGAGACTGAGAGAAGAAAGAGAGAGACTGAGAGAGAGAGAGAGAGAGAGAGAGAGAGAGAGACTGAGAGGAGAGAGAGAGACTGAGAGAGAGACAGAGAGAGAGACAGAGAGACTGAGAGAGAGACAGAGAGAGAGACAGAGAGACTGAGAGAGAGACAGAGAGAGAGACTGAGAGAGGAGAGAGAGAGAGAGAGACTGAGAGAGAGACAGAGAGACTGAGAGAGAGACAGAGAGGAGACAGAGAGGAGACAGAGAGGAGAAAGAGAGAGAGACAGAGAGATAGAGACAGAGAGAGAGAGACTGGGAGAGAGAGACTGAGACTGAGAGACAGAGACTGAGAGAGAGAGAGAGAGAGAGACAGAGAGAGAGAGAGAGACTGAGAGGAGAGAGAGAGACTGAGAGAGAGACAGAGAGAGAGACAGAGAGACTGAGAGAGAGACAGAGAGAGAGACTGAGAGAGGAGAGAGAGAGAGAGACTGAGAGAGGAGAGAGAGAGAGAGAGACTGAGAGAGAGACAGAGAGACTGAGAGAGAGACAGAGAGGAGACAGAGAGGAGACAGAGAGGAGAAAGAGAGAGAGAGACTGGGAGAGAGAGACTGAGACTGAGAGACAGAGACTGAGAGAAGAAAGAGAGAGACTGAGAGAGAGAGAGAGAGAGAGAGAGCGAGAGAGACTGAGAGGAGAGAGAGAGACAGAGAGAGAGACAGAGAGAGAGACAGAGAGAGAGACAGAGAGACTGAGAGAGAGAGAGAGAGACAGAGAGACTGAGAGAGAGACAGAGAGAGAGACAGAGAGAGAGACAGAGAGACTGAGAGAGAGAGAGAGAGAGAGAGAGAGAGAGAGAGAGACAGAGAGACTGAGAGAGAGACAGAGAGAGAGACAGAGAGACTGAGAGGAGAAAGAGAGAGAGAGAGAGAGAGAGAGACCGTCGGCTATAGCAAAGCTTTGTCAATTTGCTAAAAATGTACATTAAAACAAGTAAACTCTAAAAGCTATCATTTAGCTGATGAGGATGAGAAGCAAAAGATTTGCACTATAATGAATGTACCATTGTAGAGAACACACGTCTCTCCTCTGCGTAAAAATACGTTAGCGTTTTGTGCGTCTAGCTCGTTTAGACTCAGCTTTTATTAACACTTAGGGTTACCATAGAAACACCTACAACATACTGCAACATCATGGAGTTTCAGGAGTTTTCTGCAAACAGCGATGCCCACAATTTTTGTATGCAAGCGACACTGGGACACTAGAACACCACTGAACCGTTAAATCTCCATCCTGATTGCTCAGCAGCTTGGAGAGTAGTTTGTAACAGGTGAAAGTTTGAAATTGTTGTGGGAAGTTTTTGGGAAATGATGAACTTTTGGTTTGGTAACAGTAACTTCACTTTACACCACCTCAATGCTGCCCTGTCGTGTTTTATCACACTTACCGTGACATGCTAAATATATTTAGCATGTGGTCTGTCACTTTCATGTTAAGAGACGCTGAGTCAGTTTCCTCTGGAAGCAAATCAACTAAGAATAAGCGTGAGCTGTCGTGAGCAGAATAAGCAAAACATCTTGCTTGTTCATTTAAAAAAAAAAGAAAGTTAGGTAAATGTGACAAATGAAACTTAACACTATGTCATGACCACAACTCTTAGCCCTGATAATAATAATAATAATAATAAGGGCCCGGTGGCTAGTTACAGAACTCTTAGTGCGTTTGATCGTGCGTGTTGAAGCAGGGAAAATCTGCAGTGATTGCTTTAGCTTCTCGACATGTTCCTTCACGGCTCCAGTTGAAGGTAAACGTACCACGGGGCAGGTGACTAAAAGTGTATACTAATCTGCTAATCAGGTTGCTTCTTACCCTCTTACTCAGAGGCAGAAAAAACAATCTGCATTTTCACCCAAGAAAAAAAGGAAACCATGTGGCAAGTCTTCTCCTATCCACCCCACTCTCTCTTCGAGCCCCACGGAGACAGGCGATCATTTGTCGCCGTCGGTTTTGTACTTTATAGCCGCTAAATGTGCGCACGGTGGGGAGCTTCTTTAAGACCGCATCACTGCTGTAATGGGGTGTGTAAATGTGAGTGTGTAATGTTTGTGTGTGTCAACCGCTGGTGGTTTATGATCTAGCTCGTTCGGGTCGCTACCGCTGTGAGGAATGTCTGCCAGTCGCGCTCAGCCTGATCCGGCCCGAAGGGATGTGTGTGATCATGTGAGATGCGTGTGATTGTGTTTGCGTCTGTGTGAGTGGATTTTTTTTGCTTTCTTGCATTGGATATACACTAATATATAAGATATATTCAAAACACTTCATCATACATTCGCCTCTGGAAGGACTGGATGATCACGATGATCACGAGACCATAGATCAGAAATTTAATCTTTCTATCCTGATATTCACGTCTAGACGTGTTAAGTTACTTAAATGCTGGAAACTTTTGTTTGAAACGACACGTTCTCTAAGGGCCTTTTTACACCCGGTCACTTCGTGTGTTTTCTCTGATCCGATAGCTATCTGATTTGTTAAAACTGTTCCGTTTACATTAGGCCACATAAATGCGTCTCGGCGAATCGGATATCGATCCGATCTTTCTACTCCCGCCCAAAATGCTAATATATTTGACCTCATTTCCGGTGTAAATGAAACGGAACACGCTTTGGTGTGTTTGCGGTTTTCAGAATGCAATCAAAAAAAGACGTAAAAACTCGTTATGACGGTTATGCTACAAAAAACAGCATTTACTGTTTGCTGCATTTTTGCTGGCGGCAGCAGCGCATTTTAAGACCCGACGAGACGCCTGGGTGAAAGATCACCTGCGAGTGACGTACTTCCGTTTGGGAGGAGTATAGCGCTGACGTATGTGGCTTGAACAACCACATTCATTTACACCTGTCCAGTTTCATCTGAAACGCGTCCCAGACCACCTCCTGAAGGGGTTCGAACCATCGGATTTATATCCGTCTCCAAAACGTTTCGGGGGCATTTAGACCTGGTCTTTTTACCATAGGATAGCTATCGGATCACAGAAAACGCATGAAGTGACCAGGTGTAAAAAGCCCCTGAATGACCAGAAACATTGGACCACGTGACACCGCAGTGTGTATGCTGTTAGATTGATTGATCGAACAATTAAAAGCTCCGAACGTCTGCTGTCGTTATGATTTCTGAGATTTCCCATGGAGACTTAATCTGATATTAAAAAGGATAAACCAGACTGAATCCCATGCTGTCTATGAGGGAGAAGCAAGCCATTTCGTAGCCGAGAAAAGAGCCGAAAATACGCCAGAGCCGTAATAGAACAATTTGAAAATGTGCTGAACAAAGAAAGAAACCACAGGTGTACTAACAACCAGACACGGAACAGGTCAGCCAAGGGAAACAGCACCAGACGATGAGAGAAACATTGTGAGAGCTGTGAAGGAAAAAACCACAAAAAGAAGAAGAGAGCTCAGAGAGCAGAAATGTTGAGGCAAGGATACAAACTACTTTTCAGCAATGGGATTTTTTAACCTTCTTTTGATTAACCTCTACCTATATGAAGGAAAGACTAATGTCTGGAGAAAGAAAGCCTCTACTCGTGATGCAAAACATACAAGCTCATCAGTCAAGCACAGTGGAGATAGTTTTATGGCTTGGGCTTGCATGGCTGCTTCTGGAACAGGCTCACTAATCTTTATTGATGATGTCAATTTACAGAGAAATTAATCTAATCTAATTGGGAGGGACTTCATCATGCAGCCAGACAATCACCAAAAACACACTGCCAATTCAACAGAGGACTCCATCGGGGTAAAAGCGGAAGGATTTAGACAGCATTTCACCTCGAACAGCATTTCACCTCCTGAAGAGGAGACTGGCGCAAAAGAAGCTTTAACAACAGCGCGAAGGTTTATGACTGTTCTTAGTCGTAAGACAAGTTTGAGTAAATATCCTGAAATGAAAGCTGAACTCGTATCATCTGATATTCATCTAGATGCCTTCGGTATTCAGCAAACATAAAAGAATCGGCCTCGCTGTTCGAACGGTTTTAGAAATGTACAGTGTAGAGAATTAAACGGCGATTATCTAAAGCAAGTTCATATTCGGTGCGACTTCAGCAGTTTTCTTAGACACGCGGCGAGTTTTGAATTTATCATTCGGTTGTTTTGCAGACGTGGGCTTGTTGAAATCGATCCTGTTTCTGTAGATAACATTAGAATGTCTTCACCGTTGTTTTATCTGTAAACCGGTCAGCATCACAGTTTTTCCAGGTGTGAGTTGGTTAAGAAGGAAATGGCTCAGTTTTCTGACGATTCCTTCAATATCGGGACACGACTAGAGTGGACAATACTACTTTGCCCAGGCTGTGAAGTTAGTTAAGCTAAATTTTGAAAAGGATTTCAAATGCATTCAGACACAACACATTTATAAATAATTAAATAGTGATGTGACGTGACATACGGCTAAGTACGGTGACCCATACTCAGAATTCGTTCTCTGCATGTAACCCATCCAAACCCGTGAGCACACAACCCGGAGCAGTGGGCAGCCATTTATGGTGTGGCGCCTGGGGAGCAGTAGGGGGGTGTATGTCGGGGGGGGGATTGTCGGTGC
This sequence comes from Tachysurus vachellii, assembly GCF_030014155.1. Classification (NCBI taxonomy): domain Eukaryota; kingdom Metazoa; phylum Chordata; class Actinopteri; order Siluriformes; family Bagridae; genus Tachysurus; species Tachysurus vachellii. The sequence goes on from NC_083470.1 coordinate 3,925,930, forward strand.
CTTGCTCAAGGGCACTTCAGTCGTGGTATTGTCGGCCCGAGACTCGAACCCACAACCTTAGGGTTAGGAGTCAAACTCTCTATCCATTAGGCCACGACTTCCACACAAAACTGAACAAAATTTAATGGTGTGCTGTGTTTGTGTGTGTGTTTGTGTGCTGTGTTTGTGTGCTGTGTTTGTGTGCTGTGTTTGTGTGCTGTGTTTGTGTGCTGTGTTTTGTGTGTGTGTGTGTATATCTGTATATGTATGAGTGTGTTTCCGTGTTTGTGTACTTCTGTGGCTTATCTTGGTGTGAAGCGTTGGTCCTGGAGGAGCTGGACCCCCACGGTGCATTATGGGTAGGCAGATAGGGGTGACAGCTGCTACAGCAGCTTCAGGCCTGAATAAAATATTAACGTCCAAACACAATTGTTTACAGCATCGAACTCCTCCAGCTAGTTTCATTTCAGCCTCACACTTAACTTGCCATGCGCCTGCTGGAACACACTGACACACACACACACACACACACACACACACACACACACAGACTGGTTTATTATGTAAACTAATTCATTGGATATGTATGAATAGCAGAGCACAGTTGAAAAGGACATGCTGCAGTTAGAGCCAGAACAGAACATTTTACTGCACATTTGCCATAGTACGTGTTGTCTTGTACGATGCTGTATACGGTTTGTGTGTACATGTTGTGTGTATACGGTGTGTTATATACTGTGGGTGTTTGTGTGGTGTGTTATTATCCACATTATATTACATGACTCAATGGTACACAAACAGCATATACACACTGTGTGGCTAGGTGTGTTTGTGTGTGCGTATGTGTGCAAATATTACTGCTGCTGACTTGGAGTGTGTGTGTGTTGTGTGTGTGTGTAGGTATTTGTTCATGTGAATGGTTCAGGTTCTCAGTATGAGAAGGTGGACGTGGACCCAAAGAGCTCCGTTAACGCTGACATCCTGCTGGACTCCACCTTGCGCAATGTTTACGTCATGACTGAAAAGAAGGTACGCTCGACTAAACCCATAAACACACACACAAACACACACACACACATACACACACACACACACACACAGGGCTCCAAACAAAAGTAAGTAATAAATAAAAGGTTTGTTGCGAGTGTGTGGGTGAAGCTTCTGGCCTCAAGCTATGCGCACACTCGCTGTGTTTACTTCATATATTACACGTGATCCTGTGGGAGATGACTTACAATCACTGACCACAGGTACACACACAAGTGGCTGTAGCACGGTGTATTTGTTGCCTCATAAGCAGGAAGCTTGCATTTTCAACCAAAGTAGTGGGTGTTCCTGAGAGGCAGTGATATTTTAAACATTATAGCTTTGATACGTTAAACCGAAGACATTTCAATCCAGTTTAATGTTTAATTGCATACCTGATGTTACTCTGGTTACATTTTGCATAAAAAACTTGTATATATAAATAGTATGAACAGTAAGCAGTACTGTAAGTAGTACTAATAGTAAGTCAGTGATAACAGCATCACCATGGTTACTACATCTTGCTTCACACGAGCTGCTTTTTCCCCTTTCATCAGCACAAAAATATTTGCAGGCAGCGTTTTTTTTTCTCTCTCTAACGACTCACCTACAGTACGTTTGACCAAAACGTGCGAAAACACGAACCATCAAAGATCTCTCGTACACCGAGCGCGGAGCATCGCAATAAGGACTTTTACAGAAGTATCACACAGTGTGTGTGAGTGGATTATGAATCACATCATTAATCGTACTATCTGCTCCACTGATCACGGCGGCTAAAGGCCATCTATCCTCTCAGAACACAAAGGAGCAGTCGAGATACGGAGATTAGGGCTGTCAAATTCCTTCACAGGTTGCGTTTAGATTTTTAATTACTTTGCTGATGTAGTATTCAAATATTAATTATCCTATCATTTTCTATTCCCAGTGCCAACATTAGCACTTGTGTGTCAGTACGAGTTTGTGATTAGAACTCGTGCAATTGTAAAAAGAGACATTTTTCGCTTCGCTGTCACAATAGTGTATGTGTGTGTTTGTGTGTTTGTGTGTTTCCTAGGTAACACGTTTGCCCATGTCTCAGTGTGAAAGGCATTTAGACTGTCATTCATGCCTTTCTGTCCGAGACCCCTACTGCGGATGGTGCTCACTAGAGGGCAGGTAAGACTCCTCTCTTTTCTTTACCTCTCTCCTCTAATCACACATGATCTTCTCGTTGCTTTTCTTTCTCATGTCACGGCACCTTTTATCCCTTTATTATGTTACTCTCAGAAACGCAGCAATTTTAAATCCGTAATGCAGGACGGATTATGTAAAGCCATGTATCTGTGATCATTTTTGCTTTTGCATGTCACACATTAACGTAACTTATAATAAACATTGATCTTAGTAGTAAAGTGTGTGTGTGTGTGTGTGTGTGTGTGTGTTTCAGGTGTACACGGAAGCTAGAGTGTGCCCGTCATTCACAGCCTCACCACTGGCTGTGGAGTTACGGTCATGATCGGCAGTGTGTGTCCATCCAGAGTCTGGATCCTGCCATTCAGAGCCGTGAGGAGCAGACACAGGTACGCACTCGCACCGCAGCTCACATGGTTACGTGCAAAGATATTTTTGATGAGGTCAATCACAGCAAAACATACCTTTAAATAATCTTAAAGCCGAACTCCAAAATAAAATACACTACATTACGATAAGTGTGTGTCCTTTAAACACGGATACACGCGCCGTTCAGATTTATTCCCTCCTTTGCTGTTATAATTTGTAATGAGTCTGTCTGTGTTTCTGTCCTGTTTCTGTCTGCTGTCTTTCCCGGTTGCTAATTGTTTGCTCCGCCCACTCTTTGGTTTCCATGGACATTAATTGTACTCCTTCTCTCCTTCAGGTGTGTTGTCTTTGTCTCTAATTAGTTCTGCTCTGTGATTGGTTCTTGTCTGTTATTTATACCCTGTTTGTTCACTTCCCTGTTGTTGGTCGTTATAGCATTGTGCTTGTATGTATGTTGTAAGTTGGTGTTAATGTTCCCGTCTCCTGTGTGCTCTGTATTCTGCTCTGTTTGTTTGCCTGTTTCTTGTCTTGGTTTAGTAAAAGTCTAAAACTGCATTTGGATCCTCATTCGCCTTTGTCCAACATCACGACATAATTAGCTCCACTCTTCTGCACTCTTTCTACTAGATGTTGGTGCGTTTAAACTGGAAATGTAAACATTTTGCTTATTCGTTTAAAAGAGCATTTAGTCGCCCGAGGTCAGGCACTGATTTTGGGATGGGGGCGAAGTCTGGGGTTCCAGAACAACCCGAAGGTGTTCAGCGGGGTCGAGTCAGAGTCAGGGCTCTGTGCAGGACACGCGAGTTCTTCCACTCCGACCTCAGCAGACTTTGTCTTCATGGCGCTCACTTTGTGCACGTTGTCAAGCCGGAACAGGTTTGAACCTGTGACTTCCAGTAATAGTAAATTCTTACAAATGCTAGAGCTTACAAAGACATTCTTTACAATTGTGTGCTTTCAACTTGGTGGCAATAATTTCTCATGTCTCACATATGGGTGTAACGGTCAGAGATCTACAAACCTTTGGCTATATATTTCTGATTTGTTTAACGATTCTGGCGCTAATTTGTTTGTCGATGCTGTCCTTTCTGTTTAGCGGTCAGCAGTCGTGTCCCGCGGAAGAAATTCGGCTCAGCTAGTTTTATAAGATAACAAGCTTGGACCTCGCTAATCCGGTTCTACACAGCAAGACTATTTATTAAATGGGACGTCGGTGGGATTATTGACAGATTATTAGGCTGAACGCAAAAGTTCTGGTATCATGCATTTCTTTTCATCGTTTGTTATTTTACGTTCCTACTTCTAATTTTTAAAAAGAGCTGGCTGAGTGAGTACTGCTTAGGTTTTTACACACTGATCTGAGTAACTAAACAGTATTGACTTCCGGACAGACGACTCGACCGAGCCGGATTACGGCTGTTGCTGAGTTGTTGAGGCTGAGCGTGGACTCACACTGGCACTGTGTAGATAAGGTTAAACGCTGCTGCATCATGGCACGGGCAGTTACTAGTCCGTCTGTATCAGAAACACAAAGCTGGCACTGCCTAGCCTAGGAGATAAGCTCCGTTCACTTATCACTCATTTCAGTTTGGTATCAACATTTGTATTCCCATAATCTCGAAACGCATTACTACAGCCGGTGCTTCAGTCACTGCAGTAGAATAGTTTGTTTATCAGGCTAAAAACAGTCGGCTAGGAGTGCAGTTAAAGACTCTGATATTAACCCCTCTGAAGGGAGAACGTCATACTATTCTAGTTATTTCTACTATACTGGGATTCTGAGGCGTATTCACAGCATTGTGGTTAATGATCTTAATGCATTTGTTGGCAAAACTATGATGGAACGCGACTGAAAGAGAAATAGCATGGTGCCTTTTAGCACAGCAGGGACTTTGGTAGAAGCGAGCAGGCCTGAGCGTGTTGCTGAATGCAGCCAGCAGCTGTTTACCTGCTCTAAGTGTATAATAATAACCGTCATGTTTGATGGATGCTGCTGCACTTTGAGCTCAGCCCAGGTGGTCTACACTACCGTTTCAATCCACAACGACGAATCTGGCCTCGTCTCGCATCGTAAACAATCCCGATAATGATATGCACACGAAAAACCAGTGTATTGAAAACATTTAATAAAACGGTGTTAGGTTTTTTTTATTGCCTTTAAAATAGTCAAAATAGTGATTCTTAGAAAAAGCTGTCAAATTTCTCCATTGCTTGTTTTTCATCCTGAGAGATTAATTATGAGACTAAAATTAATGAATGAACTTAAATGACACGGATGCGTATCATCAGTTAACGAGTAGCTCGTAGCAAAGGAAAGTCGATTAAAGATCGTCGTTAGCGCCCGACGCGGATGACGACGAGCTTCTTAAAAATAACAGTCGGCTGACGCTAACGGCTGGGGAAAAAAACAGTGCTGCAGTTTTACCATATTGTAATCATCGGTAATTTATTGCTGAGTAAACAGATCTGTCATATGTTACGTTCTTAATGAAAAGTCTTCCTGATGTATTCAATGTCAAGGTTGGTTGGTTGTTTTTTTTTTAACTTACTTAACAATAAAACCTAAAACAAGGACAGAACTTTCCACTTGAATTTACTTCTCCTACCCAAGCCGGTCGAACACTCCTGAGATTTTCAACCCTTCTGAAGAAAATTGATCTGAGAACCTGATCTATAGTTAGTGATGGCATGAGCCGTGCACAGGCAACAGGACCGACTGGGTTTTTCTAAAGGATTTTCCTTTGGTGTGGTGAAGAAAGAAAATGGCCCACATTGACCAGCTGAGGTTGGTGTGTTATCTCAATATGTCTAGATTTAAAAGGAGAAAATTCTCTCTCTCCCTCTCTCTCTCTCTCTCTCTCTCTCTCTCTCTCTCAATTGACTAAAAAGCTGAGATTCAACCTTAATAGAGTTTCCTCCTACTGACAAAATGCTGGTCTGATGAAACAGCTGCGTAACTCACACTCTCTTGAAATACAAAATAGAGAGAACTTCTTATTTTTATTTTATATATATATATATATTGTATATTGCTAGTCAGTCGACATTAATCTCTGTAATAAAATATTACATGTTCCTTTCTTGTGTTCATACGATCGAGTTAAACAGGAGATTTTCCGGACACAAATGGTAACACGATCCCATTATCAGATTAGCGACTTATTTATAGAACGCTGCGGTCATGTGAGCGTGAAGCGTGATCGTGATCGTTTTAGCCGACAACAGTTAAACGAGCTCGCACCATCGCATCGACTTTATTTTTCTCCTTTTAATTGGCTCTCAGCAAAGACAATGTGGAGAACAAGGTCTTCGAGATCTTCAGATACTCAGTTATTTTGCCTGATTATATTTAAATAATTTCTTAAAGGCAGATAGGATAATAATTAGAGACGGCACATTGTGGTGGTCAGAACTTCTTCCAGTGCAAACTCTTCGTATAAAGTCTCAGAAAGGAGGCTAGGATTATCAGAGCACACATCAGTTAGTTGCCAAACAGAATGTACCCTGGGCTCCGTAGGACACGAGGGAAAGAAACCCAGACGCTGGATCTCTAGATAAAGTAGCACTGGTAAAAAAAAAAAAATCAATTATGCCACATTACAATGTAATGCCATCTGAGTAGGATTAATGTCTGAACCAACAAAATCACAGACAAGACATTTCCAAATGTTTGTCCTTTCGTGAAGCCGTACAGTAAAGCGCTTCCTTTTTTTATTCGATTCTACTCGAGACTTAATAGCATTCCTCTCGGCATGTTTGTCGTGTTTCGTGAGCTATCGGAACTTAGACACCAGCGCGTTAAGAAGTTCAATTAAATCTTCTTTCCTGCATTGGTGAATTCCCTTGACATTTAATTTGGAGTTTCACATCCCAGCACCCACACGCACATATCTCTACAGTGTAGAATAAATGACATCGTATTTGCCAAAATGCCCCAAAAACTAGGCTTTTTAAAGAGTGTAAACCGTGTCAGTGTTTTGACCGGAGTCAGTGTAATGAGCAGTTATGGAATTAGTTGTCAGTCAGCGTGAGACATTCTGACACGTAATCCGCCTCAGCACACCCCAATTTACTCATTACACACGCCCAACTGAATGCGGCAGCCTGACAACACACACCGAATATCTGAATATCTTGCAATCGCGTGTCACCATGGGAGCAGGCATGGTGAAAAAAATTCTTCTTCTTTTTTTTTTTTTTACAGAAAAAATAGTTGGCCCAATTTCTGCTTGGTATTTCCAGCTGCTGCCTTGGCAATGTTCTATAGAAAAAAAGAAGATAAAAAAAAAAACGGCCTTCCTCTTTTCTTGCAGGTTTCTTTCACGGTGCTGCCGTTGCCAGCGCTGTCTAAGAACGAGTCTCTGTCTTGTGCTTTTGGAACTTTGCCCGCCGAACCTGCCGTCGTGGACGGGAACAGAATCACCTGTCAATCGCCTCCACCTAGACTCCTCCCCCCGAGTCCACGAGGCAGCGGTGAGTGTTTTTTTTTTTTTTTTTTGCCCATTCTGCTCACGGAGGTGATTTCGGGCTGCCAGCCAACAGTTGGCCTGTGAACATGCAAATCCACACTGGGGAATAATTTGTTTGTTTTCCCTTTTTTTTTTTTTTTTTTTCTTTCTGCGATTTAAACAGGGTACGCCATGGAAATGAGGCATTTCTGTAGAGGTCTAAGTTTATGTTTGAAAATAAGTCATTACGATACTATAGCAAGAGAAGCACAAAATATAAATAAATAAATGCATGAATGTAATAAAAAAAATGAAAAAGAAAAAAAAAAAACAGAACCTGTGACATCGCTCCATCTTAAATGGATTCCAGAGAGAGAAAAATTTCCAGAAGGCACGCTTAAGCAGTAAACATCACATTCTCCGATTCCGGCGATAGAGTTTAGCACGCAGCGATTCCCTGCATGCCTGCAGACATTCCTATCATCAGATTGAGAGAAGGTTGATAGAACTCACTTTGACGGCGTATTTTGTCTTCCTGCTCTAACGCTCCTGACTCATCTGCTTGTTATGAAACCAGTCATCAGCTAAGATCTGATCCAACAGTGACATGGTGGTGGTCCTGAGATCTGAGATCAGGTTTTTGTTCGGTTTTGTAAGTTGTTTAGTGATTGTTTGTGGTTTTTGTGAACTTGAAGACACTCTCTCTCTTTTTTATCTCTAGATCACATGACTATCAGGCTTGCACTGATGTTTGAAAAAGTCACCGTCTCGGACACAAATATCACTTTCTACGACTGCAGGGCTGTGGGCAGGCTCAACGCTACCTCGCCGTAAGCGCACACACACACACGTTTACTCATAATCGCACACTGATAATACTCACTTAATGCTAGTTGTCACGTGTCTAGCATGTGTGCAAACACTACAGATAAGAATTTTAGACTTTTTTGCCTGTACTGAGAAAAGAACATGGAACTTCTGAGATGAATTATCGTATTATTTCCAAGATTACCGTAAATTTGATATCGCATAACAACAGTTTTTCCTTTTTTTTTTTTAATGTTTTTATTTATTTATTTATTTATTTATGTATTTATTTATTTTTTAAAAATCAGTCCTCTTTTTTTTAATTGACAAAAAGGACTGAGCGATATGGCTGAAAACTGTATCACGATATCAGTGTTGATATCGATAATTATTGATATTTTTTATGACCCATTTAAAATAAGAACCGGGAGAAAAATATATTACATTTAAACATTTTGTATTTTAAACTTAACATTTAAGGTGCAAAATGAAAGAAAATGTAAGAAATGCTTAATAAAGTGTAATAAAATAGTGCAAAGTGTTAAATATAAACCTAGAGAAACAGTCTTGCATAATTTGCAGGATATCAAACTTGCTTCGCGACCTCTGTTTTCTTCCGACGAAGAATAAAAAATATCGAACGTTTTATCGAACACATTTTTTTATTGATATCGATCACGTGTCTATCGCGATACATATCGTTGTCGTTTTATCGCCCAGCCCTATTGACAAATTATACAGCTGCACATTCATCCCACATTCATCTGCCGTTCTTGTGGTTTTCTGCCGGGTTCCTCCAGGCTCTTTTCACCTCTTAAAAACACGTCAGTAGGCGCACTGGCGACTCTAAATTGCTCCTCGATGTGAGTGAGTGAGTGAGTGAGTGAGTGAGTGAGTGAGTGAGTGAGTGTGAGTGTGAGTGTGAGTGTGAGTGTGAGTGTGAGTGTGAGTGTGAGTGTGAGTGTGTGTGTGAGAATGGGCGTGAGTCGCTCTGTGATGCATTGACACCGTTCCCACCTTACAGTCAATGTACCTGGGATGAGCTCCAGATCCACCGTCATGATGAATGAGTGAATAAATACATTTGATTGAAGAATGAATAATTCCTAGAAGTGTTTGAGGAAAATTTCTTACCCAGCAGTTGTACTTTAACTGCTAATATTTCATTTTTTTCCCCTCAGTACAGGAAGATTAGGCTGAAAAAATAAGTCTCAGGTTCACTAAATGAACAGAAAAGTCGAAAAGCTCTCGACCGAGTAACGAAGTTACTCCCACACACCCACGGCTCACTGTGGGTCATGAACTGAAACAGATCATCCACCATTCTAACTGTCCCTGCCATGTATTTGCGTGTATCAGATCCCCAGGATCGAATGATGTCCTAGAGGTAAATTGGATCAGATTTAGCTTCGAAAGAGTAAATATAACTCGAGGAGTTTATTCGACACCAGTCATTTTCTCCCATTTAACTGCGTAATCGGATAGCCGGTGCTGCAGGTTGCACGACGTGCGTCTGTATGTAAATGGGCCCCGCTCTGGCTTCAGGTGCATGGCAGATGTTTGCGAATTTGTGTGTGTGTGTGTAATATCATCCCTCTCGCTGCAGGTGTATGGCGTGTGTGAGCAGCGAGTGGCCGTGCCGCTGGTGCGCTTGGGATGAACTCTGCACTCACAACCGCAGCTGCCCCCAGCAACACATCATCTACAACAGCAGAGTAAGATTTCCTTTTTTTTCAGGCTCTGTTGACCGCTTTAGGGTTGTGTTTTTTACCCCCTCTTGCTTCCTGTCAATTCCTGAGTCTTTTTTTCTTCTTTGAATGCATGCTTATTGAATACATCATAGGGCAAAAGTGACCAAAATTTGCTAAAGAGGTTGTGCATGAAAGTATCTCGTAAAACCCTGAGGTGGAAATGACCATGTTTCCTGCCCCACAGATTAGTCAGAGTGTTCAATAGCAATTTTGTATGACAGTCAAGAGGGCAAATACTGTTCAGTACGTGCCCAGGAGCGTCTCTTGTGAGTCACGATACGTTTCTGCCATAAAAGCTTCTGATGTCCGGGACTTTGGTCTGAATGTAAAAGCATTTGTTTGTGTTTGTCTGTGTGTTTGTCTGTGTGTTTGTCTGTGTGTTTGTCTGTGTGTTTGTCTGTGTGTTTGTCTGTGTGTTTGTCTGTGTGTTTGTCTGTGTGTTTGTCTGTGTGTTTGTCTGTGTGTGTGCGCGCGTGTGTGTGTGCGCGCGTGTGTGTGCGCGCGTGTGTGTGCGCGCGTGTGTGTGCTTGTGTGTGTGTGTGCGCGTGTGTGTGCGCGTGTGTGTGCGCGTGTGTGTGCGCGTGTGTGTGCGCGTGTGTGTCTGTCTGTGTGTGTGTGTCTGTGTGTGTGTGTCGGTCTCTGTGTGTGTGTGTCTGTGTGTGTCTGTCTGTGTGTGTCTGTGTGTGTCTGTGTGTGTCTGTGTTTGTGTCTGTGTGCGCTTGTGTGTGTGCGTGCATGTGTGTGTGTGTGTGTGTGTGTGTGTGTGTACACCAAACTAAAAAACAAAATCTTCCTAAACATACTTGTGAAAGTATAAAACTGTTCCCTCATTTAAACTACTTTTACTTGTTTAAACCCTGTAATGGAGTAAATGTTGGCCAATTAGTTTGTGTTGTGTTTTTTTTTTTTTTTTTTTTTTTTTTTTTTTTTAATATTTTGTTATTATTAGTCCAATAACAATACTGCCAGGTATCATGAGGACTAGAAGAAATAAAGAGATTTAGACGAGTCACATCTGTCGGCTTTATATGCCAAAATAAAGTGTACTCTTTTTAGCTCATTATTGTTATTTTCTGTGTTTTTACCTGGTTTGATTTGTCTAAGTACTTGTCAGAGGTTTTTACTGTTTTGCATTAGTATCGATCAATAAAATCCTCAGCAGACAAAATATTGAATACGGACTGAAGCTTGTGAAAAACGTGTGTAATCTGTTGATCTATCAGTTTTGCCTGTTAAAACATCTCCCATGAGGTTTTTCCCTGTGGGTGTTGCTACTGTGACTCATCCAGAGTAGCTTACAAACAAACACTACACAGTATTAAACAGCTCTTTCCTGATATAGATCCATAATTTCCTGATATTGTTAATCACCGACGGATATTGTGTGTTTATGTGTCGCAGGAGACGTCAGAACCCCGCGGTGCAGACGCATGCCCGTGCGTGTGGGCTTTGGAAAGTTCCTCTTTGATTCCGGTCGGAGTTGAGACACAGCTGTTACTGCAGGGCAAAAACCTGGACATTTTTAAGGTTATAACACGTCTGTTTATTATTGTCTTCTCTTGCCCTAACCCCTGGCTCTGTAACGTCCATGAATATCCTGTCTCTGTTTCGTGGAAACGCTTTTAAAAAGATCATTATGTGCTGGGCGTTTGAAAGGCCGCTAAGGATATGAGTCATGATATTATTGTCAGACTCAAGAGAGCACCTGTTATTGGATGGCAAGAACGAGTTGCGTCTGTGTGTGCAGGGCGACGAGGATTACCAGTGTGTGGTGGTTATCGAGGGCCAGGAGACACTATTACACGCCACCCTGGACAGGAGCAAAGAGACGGGCACACATGTGTTCAAGTGCGCCGCTTATAAGGTACCAGCCTCCATACAAACGCTTTCATTTCCTTTCTCCTGCCTCACACTCAATAACCGGCATCAGAAGGGTGTTTATGCAGCAGGCAGGCAGCATTTACACGCCTATAATTACTGTAATGTGCTGTAACTAAATTCTTCTTTTTTTTCTTTTTTTTGTTTTGTTTAATCAGACCTCTGTTAAACCGACCAAATTACATCTTTACATTACTCATACAGGCGCTCGTACATTCAGTCGCCGCCATCGGGTCGAGTCGCCGTGGTCGACGGGGGGGGGTAGAGTAACACCATCCTGCCCTTCCATCCCGAGAGTATGGGCAATTGGCTCCCTAGGCTCAGCAATAGATGACTCTTAGTTTGAGAAATCTGTGACTGAGCAGAAGTAAGGAGACCCTGGAACAATTTGAAAAGACATTTACTCTTTAGGTTGTCAGAATAATGAGTACTTAATGCAGGGGTCATCAACTGTAGCTTCTGAATCCAATTGCTTGCACTTGTAGAAAGGATTTAGCTGAAGGCAGCTAATCGGTCCACGGACTAGCTACAGCACTAGAAACATTAGGTCAGGAAGTGGAGATTTTTGTAGAACTCTCAGCAGCCTTTATTAAAAAAAAAAAAAAAAAAAAGCAGAAAGTTTAACGAGTAAGAATTATGCATTTATTCGTCATTCGTTCAGACTGTGGCGCTTGTCAAAAGCGATGAGATGAAGCACTTTGAACCTGAACAGGTGACTAACTTGTGTTTTTGGGGTTTTTTTTACTTTCCTACTTTTATTTAAGTACTTATTTAAATGTAAGGTCTGAGTCCTTATTTTTAAACAGAAGCTTTAAACACGTTTTTCTTCCATCTGTGCTCATCTCTGGCACTCGGCCTTTGAGCAAATCACCTTATGCCGGTTTAATGATTTTTATGTGACCCGTTTTTCTTTAACAGAGAACAGATAACGTTAAGTACATTAAAGAAAATGAAGGCAGTGTTCCAAATCTAATGTTTTTTTTTGTGTGTGTTTAGTTTCAGTACACAATCAGACAGATGGAGTACTTGGCTCCGGTGTACCTACATAGAGGCGCTCGGCGTATAGATTCGGCTCCACACCTCCGCTGTGAGTATACTGACCTGCGATCTACACACACTCTCGATATATACACACGGACGCCGGACGTAACCAACGTTCTTATCTACAAAACACCAGTGTGTGGCTGCACCCTTCCATTCCGGCTCTCCCCTGATCTTGGCCTTTGAAAGGGTATTAGGCAGGGGCGGTTCTAGGGTTTCATCTTTAGGGGGTTTTAGCCCTCAGTGAGAATTTAAAACAAGAAGAGTTTTGTAATGATGCCGGTCTCGAATCAGATCAGTGCATGTATGTGTGCATTCTCTACAAACTTTGTGTCCAATGAATGCAGTCATTAATATATAAAAATATTCACAAGACAAAGAACAAATCATTAAATGTTATTTTTATTTAGTATTGAATGGATTGTTTGCATTAATATTTTGTTTGTGCTACAACTCTGGTAATAAGAATAGTGAAATTTCACTGCTTTTGGTTGCCGTATTTGCGGCTTTCCGCCGATTAACGTTATAGATAAACGCCTCCAGCTCTGACTGCGCGTTCCTGTGCTTCTCCGTTCAAATAAAGCAGACAGCTGAAGACACGCTTTTGAAAGACTACAAAACATGCGCGTAAAACAAAGTAAAAAAATTCGCTCTTGGATCAAACCGATAAATAATTTTCTTTCACATCGACAACATGTCTTGCATTTTAACGTAATTTTGATTGTATATTTATGAAAGTAAAAATTATACTTATAGTTTTAGGGTGGCTGAGATCACAGACAGGGGGGCTGAAGCCACCTTAAACCGCCCCTGCATAGCGAAGTACAGAAAACGATGTAAAGCTTAGTACGCAGGTTGACATGATCAAGCATGTCACCAGTTATTAATCACAGCCGTGTTAATCAGACGCAGTTGGACATGTTCGTTCACTTACCCACTGTTACCTTACGACTCCTCCCATCATTAACAGCCGGTGCCTGACCACACCTTCACCGATACAGTAGGGTTATGAACCGAGGTTTGCTTTCTTCCAGATTACTTGAACGTGTGTAGCATTTTTATTTTGCCGGAAACGTTTAACCGCACTGCTGACCACGCAACAAGCAGACGGGTTTTGTCTGCGTTTCCATATTTTACTTTAAAAATGTCATCTGTAGTAAATTAAATGAACACTCTTTAGGACCGTGGCGAGAAGAAAAGCATCTCAGAATACACACCACGTCGAAACTTGAGGTGCATGGGTTAAAACATCAGAAGGGCACATCAGGATTCACTCCTGACAGCCAAGAACAAGGATCTGAGGCTCAGCTCAAGGTCGATATGTTGTGCATGCTGAGATACTTTTCTACTCACCACAGTGAAAAAAAAAACCCAGAATGATTATATGAATCACTTTCCTTGCAGCTCTCTTATCAACAAGGTGTTTCCACCCACAGAAGTGTTTCACACTTGGTGTTAGTTTGTTTTTGCACCATTCTGTATAAACTCTAGAGACTTTTGTATAAAATTCCCAGGAGATCAACATTTGCTCAAACCAGCACTGGTACAAGAATCCATGTCACGATCGAAGTCAAAGAAATCAGAATTTTTCTACATTCTGATGCCTGTTTTGAACATTAACTTAAAGGTGGGGTCTCCGTTGTTTGAAAGCCAATGTTGACATTTGAAATCACCAAAACAAACACGCCCCTAACCCAAATGGGTCCCACCCCTGTATTGATAGCTCCGCCCACACATACATACGTAACCCAGGCAACTAATAGAAAGAAACGTGTCTTTATCATAGCTGAAGGGAAGAACAATACGATTGCAGATAAACAAACAAACAAAAATGACACACAAGCATAATCATGTAAAGGACAAAGACATATATTAGTTCTGTGTAACAAAGCAAAACCAACGTTAATAACCTATCGAGAAGGAAAAAAACGCCTCGGCGTCCCATCGCAGGCCTTCCAGCTCCTTCAGTTCTCTCCAGCGCTGGAAAGCTGATCCTATATTAACACGTCCTACTTCTTGCCTTATCGTAAGCCTTTCTTCGCTTTCTTTCTTTGTTTTTATCCTCCATGTCAATGTTAAAACCGCTTTCTGCTAATGTCACACATGCGCACTGAACACTCTCTCCGCCCATATCGACAAGACACGCCCCTTTCTGCTCATTGGCTACACGTTAGTTTTGTTTATTGTTTTGTTTGTCGTCCCGACTCAGTTTTCTGAAGCATTTCTCAAACAACGGAGACCCCACCTTTAAGCTCTTTACCTGCATGATATTTTTTTTTAATTCTATTCTATGCCACATGATTGGTTAATTCGGCATGTACACGAATACAGGCATTCCTAATAAAGTGAACGGCGAGCGTGTGTATCAAGTAACAACTTTTGTTTTGTGAAGGGAACAAAACAGTTAAGTGTTGTTTTTTTTTTTTTTTATCTGGTTGTTGAAAGAGAAAAGAAAAAAAAATCCTGATGGTCTCTAGACCACTGAGCCTCTTTGGCCACTGAATAGAAAACACATAATCTTCCTGTCCCATGGCTGCTGATTTGTCCAGCGCTGCTCTTAGTCTGAAGCTGTAAATAACCATCATCCAGCTAAGTATAGCTTCAAAAATGTGTAGCGACTCATAGAAATGGTGGCACTAGCTTCTTTATGTCGTTACTAGCAGTAGACCAAAATACACATCGCTGGCAGCAACTCGCATTGATTTTCACACTCTACCCTTATCGCTTTCTGACCTCCGACCCCTACATATTGGTAGCGCGTCTGTTCAACAGCATCACTCACTTACCTTTACACAATACACACTCAGTGCTCTTGTTCTGAATACATTAGTGCGGTGACTAACGCATTGGTTTGGTGTGTGTGTTTGTGTGTGAACACAGTGCAGCTGTATAACTGCTCGGTGGGTCAGTCAGACTGCAGTCAGTGCCGTGCCGTGCCGGAGCAGTACGGCTGTGTGTGGTGCGGGGGAGAAAGTCCACGTTGTGTGTTTCACGAGTCCTGCACAAGCATCACCGAAGAAGCCTGTCCTCCACCGCTCATTACTGAGGTACACTACTAATGCACACACACGTTTTCCACAACCGTCACACACACAGGTAATTAAGTCACACACAGACTGTTTTTTTTTTTGTGTGTGTGTGTGTTTTTGACTTATCTCACGTTGTTGATGCCAGTGAATCTCTCTCCTCGACTGACACCACGAACAAAGCATCAGTTTTCAGTCTGGTTTATAAATTAGGCAGTGAAAATCCCTCAGGCACTTAAGATTAGATCTGTAAGACTGGATGTTAACAGTAATGCTGCTATGATTATTGGCTTATTATCTGATTGGGGAGGCTCGTGTGATTCTTGATTGAGACGTGAAGCGCTGTAACTCTCTCTCTCTCTCTCTCTCTCTCTCTCTCTCTATCTATCTCACTCGGAACGTCTATGACAGAAAAATAACAAGCACTGACAGCAGCGATTGATTAGTTTTGATGAATTTCTGCTAGTATGTGCAGCAGTATCGTAGCTGTTTACAGCTCTGCACACACACACTCACACACACACACAGATATATATATACAGTCAGCTTCAAAATTATAGGCACTTTTAGTAAAGATGAGTTTAGTAAAAGATCCATAGACATTGCATGTGTGCGTGTGTGTGTGTGTGTGTGTGTGTGTGTGTTGCATTCAGGTGTGGCCACTTACAGGACCGTTAGAGGGAGGGATTTACCTCACCATCCTGGGCTCTAACTTGGGTCAGCGTTACGAGGACATTGAGAATGGAGTCACGGTGGCCGGAGTCACCTGCAAGCCACTGCGCAACGCTTACCTTATATCAACCCGGTCGGTATACATACCCTTGGATCAATACAATAAACCATTTTATTTATTTTGTTTATAATTAAAAGTAAAAATTATAATTTAATTTTGAACCAGAGCTCTTGTTTTTCTCTTGCAGTGCAATAATACAAAGCGTGAAATAAAAATACTTTAGCTGTTCAGCATATTTTAATGTTTTGATGGTGTAGGTTTTGCATATGCATGGTACTCATTCAACTGTGTGTGTGTGTGTGTGTGTTTCAGGATCATGTGTGAGCTTCAGTCCTCCCTGAATGTGACAGCAGGGCCTGTGGTGGTTAGCGTGGGGAGCTCGATGCCGGGACGTTCCCAGCAGACCTTTACCTACCAGAACCCCGAACTGATTCGCATCGTGCCCAGTAAAGGCCCCATGGCGGGAGGCACCAGAATCACCGTGCATGGTGCTAAGCTCCTCACAGGGCAAAGCACTGACCTGCACGCATTTGTGGGCTCGCAGCTTTGCCACATGTGAGTCCTTTTATTAAACTGTGTGTGTGTTTGTGTGTGTGTTTGTGTGTGTGTTTGTGTGTGTGTTTGTGTGTGTGTGTGTTTGTGTGTGTGTGTGTTTGTGTGTGTGTGTGTTTGTGTGTGTGTTTGTGTGTGTTTGTCTGTGTGTGTGTTTGTCTGTGTGTGTGTTTGTCTGTGTGTGTGTTTGTCTGTGTGTTTGTGTGTGTGTGTTTGTGTGTGTGTTTGTGTGTGTTTGTCTGTGTGTGTGTTTGTCTGTGTGTGTGTTTGTCTGTGTGTGTGTTTGTCTGTGTGTTTGTGTGTGTGTGTGTGTATGTGTGTGTTTGTGTGTGTGTTTGTGTGTGTGTTTGTGTGTGTGTGTTTGTGTGTGTTTGTGTGTGTGTGTGTTTGTGTGTGTGTTTGTGTGTGTGTGTCTGTGTGTGTGTTTGTCTGTGTGTGTGTGTGTGTGTCTGTGTGTGTGTCTGTGTGTGTGTTTGTCTGTGTGTTTGTGTGTGTGTGTGTGTGTGTGTTTGTGTGTGTGTGTGTGTGTGTGTGTGTGTGATAAAAGAATGCAACAAGAACAAGTGCTATGTCTGTTGGCCAACTTAAAATTCTATTATTTACACGAATGTTTATTTTATATTTTACAGCATGGATGAATATTTGAGCGATACCCAGTTGGTCTGCCGCACCAGCCACTCGAACCGAACCGCACAAGTTCCCGTCATAGTTCAGTTCGGAAGAGCAGAGAGGACTGTGGGTAACATCCGCTTTCACTATCTCGAGGATCCCGTGATCACTGATGCGACTCCTACAGAGAGCTTCTACGGGTGAGTTAATGATGTTCATCAGTCCAGTAAATAAAAGTCTAGAATTAATGATTTCTGCTATTTATGTGTTATACCATACATCCCATCGCTTCTTTTAGCTTTACGTTACGTGGGGTATAAATGTAGTATCGCAAAACCATAATGTGATAAACTTGTTCTACATTTGGTAGTGGTGGGCGTAATATAATGGTATCTGGCCAGAACCTGGATGTGGTCCAGCAGCCAATGATGTCCATCCTGTATGAGACCAAAGTCAGGAGACGGCGATACAGTCACGCCTCGGCCCAGAACAGCACCATGGCAACGGTACAGCGCTCTACATGAATGTGTGGAATGTGTCTGAAAAATGCAAATGGACTGAAATTCACACGCAAACTCTTTCTCTCATGCACACACACACACACACACACACACACACACACACATACACTTTAGTAGTATTTTATTCTGGGCAGTTTTCTGGACTTTTATTGGCTTTATTAATCTTTTTTTTTTTTTTTATGCACTGCTTCGTCTAACGTGCTGGAAGATAAAATGCTTTATGTTGGTCTGAATAATTACATGCATTCAAACTTAAACCTGCTAAAATTTTATCCGTTCCATATCGGGGTGAAACGACGAACAATAGTCTTTCTGTGTAAGTGTTTCTGATGTCACAGGGATAATGACCGAGATAAGGAAGAGTACATTTTTCTGAGACTGGCGTCGAGTTAAAATTACTTCTACCCTGTTCGTAGTAATAACAATAGTCAATTGTGTGTGACTATGAGAAGGTAGATAACAGATGTCTTTTACCCCAGATTTATTCAGCACGAAGCATAAAATATACACCGGCTAACGTGTCTCAGATGTTAGCCTTCGTACTCAGCAGCTGGTAGCTGTTACATGATAGGGAAGACAGCTAGTTCATTTAGGGCAGTGAAAATAGGAATAAAAATAGTTTTTTGGGGGGTTTATTTGTGCCATTGTTTAACTTTTTTGTACCATTCTTTACTTTTTGCACACTGACAGGATTCTTAACACTAAATACACTAAATTACTCTTAAATTTGGTTTGAATGAAACGCAAATGAAGACTTTTATCTGGATTGGTGAAAAGCCATCGAAACAAGTCATCGACTCATCTCTGTATCTCTTCTCTCTCTTTGTGTTTTAGACAAAGACCCCCTGTGTAAACGTTACTTCAGAGCAGATGAGTTGTCTGAGTCCCAGAGTACCAAAGGACTCTCGCATCGTGAGAGTTTGGTTCGAGATGGACAACGTGCATTTGGATTTTAAGAGCATAAAAGGCACCGGCTTTACATATCATCCAGACCCAGAGTTATACAGCCTGAACCGCGAGGACCCCAAGTTACCTATCCGCTTCAAACCCGGAGGAGTCCTCGCTGTGGAGGTGAGGCTCAATATACTCAAGGATATCAAGAACAAAGTATTCAGATCATTAACTCAAAATTAGCATTTATTATCCACGTTCATAATATATACAAATGTCCCTAATCCAAAGCATGTCAATTTGTAAACATGGCATAAAGACGGATTATATTGCAGTCACTTAATTTCATTAGTAGCGTCAGTTCGAGAGCTCTGCTGTCACTTGCTTCGTTTAATCTTCAGCAGCTGCCTTCCTTCTTTTACTTAATGAAATTAAAAGATGCTTTTTAATTAAGAGAAGGTTTTGTTCAGTCGGTCTCCTGACGGGTTGTCATGATGATGAACGGACGACTCGATCGATTGTTTTCAGTCTTTCCCAATCCAAGCCCAAATTTTTTTTTTTCTTCTTCCTTTTCTTTTTTTGTCTTTTCTAAAGAAATGTTTTGCATATGAAGAGCGGCGAGACAGCATGTGCTGAAAATCGCAGCCGAGATCTAATTCGTTTTAAGAAACCGCCGTTAACGCGAACCGAAAGAAAGCATTCTAAAGTCTTCTCAACTCTCAGTAGGACACTTTGAAGATACTAACCATGATTAATATTTCTAATATCAATATTTAACCTAGTCATGCATTTTTAATAACGAGAGGGATGTTAGCTAAATGTTCAGGCTCTGATTGTCCCAGAGAGAACAGTACGCTTTCTTTTCTTTCTTTCTTTCTTTCTTTCATCTGATTTATGTGCGCTTCATTTGTCAGCCTGATAATAGATCATTTTTATGCCATTAGGTAGCGTTAGCAGTATAGCTCCCTGTATCTTGGCATGGGTTTCCTCTGGGTTCTCAGTATCCTCCAGCCACCCAAAGTCATGCCAGTCGATGGATCGGCTTTGACAAATTTCCAGCAAAACAACAGAAATAAAGAATCCAACAGTATTGAAAGGAATAAAATAGTAAAATCGGCAAGTCAGACAAATAACGGTATGAATAATTTTGGTGACAGTAAAAGGAAACTAATAACAATATTTCCCCGAGCATTATAAATAACAAAAAGCTAAAAAAAAGCTATTTCACCGATGTTTCTGTTGATCCAGTGTTTATACGCTGCAGCACAGAACGATGGTGACTCTGATATGCTTTATATGCTGTTCTCACAGTTATCGTTATGGCCGCACGGCCACTTATTAGCTATGTATTTAAGTCTAGAATTAACCCCTTAATTTTACTGTACAGGGGAAAGGTCTAACTTTGGCCATGAGTAAAGAGGAGGTGGTGGCTTTGCTCGGAGATAAGATTTGTGATGTGAAGACTCTGGACGATACACACCTGTACTGTGAACCTCCAGAGGAGCAGCCACTCGGTTTGGACAGCGGAGACCTGCCCAGGCTGAAGGTCAGTGCATTAAACCGAACACGATTTTCTCCGCGTGCAAAATTGAGACGTGCTAATTATGACCGTTGGCGTTGGTGGGCACGGCCACTTTAGTAGGTGCTCAGATAATGAACACAGACGCATGATGCCTAATTAACACATGACAAACAGTCAGCAAATGGCCAGATCTGGAATGTTTTACCACAACATGTGTTCATATATTATTTTTAATACCACAACACTTATTTTACATTAAGTGCTGGTACATGTTTTTTTCCCCAAACCTGTTCATTATTGACTGATGGAAAAAAAAAAACTGAATGTAAGCTGCATTTATCTCACCTTGTGTTCATTAGAAAAATGCATTCTGGTCATTTGGGAAGAATGGCTGTCATTTATCATTTAGTAAAACTGTGTGGAATTACAGATTGTTTTGGCACCACCGATTTTCTTCCTTACTGTTGTGCATATGGTGATAAATGCTAATCGTGCATGAATTATCGAGCATGTTCTAGGCAAACCTGATTCAAGCTCACAGAGAATCTTCCAGTAACGCAAACACGGCCATCGCGGTGCATCGGCTTCCATAGACACACTCTGCCTCTTCTTCCTTTCACAGGGTGCCATTACATTTTACCAAATCGAATGGTTCGTCTTATTGTTACTATAGTATGGATTCATTATTAAAGGTGCCCTGCCACACGTATTTCATTACTTTTGTGGTAATGTCTGAAGTTTACCATGGACTCTGTAACTTTTTTTGTGGAAATAATGCCTCGGTTACCTTGTTTCAATCCATTCTAGTGTGGTATAGAAAGCCTGCAGGAAGACTCAGCTCGATTTCGCCAGTTCTCATGAATATTCAAATGAGCCATGCTGCTTGGCTCCGATTGGCTAACCGCTAGGATATGAGAGCATGACTATTCATTCACCCAGCGCAATAAGTAGCCTAGGCTAGAGGAAATTTGTTTACAATCACCTTGAATTGCGGCAGAACGGCTTCTTCACAAGCCCGTTGACGTTCAGCCATCCTTGCTGTATAGGAAACTCACCGAGCTACACGAATTCTGGGGGCGTGGTCTCAAGTGGGACAGCTCATGAATAGTAATGAGCTCAGTCACTCTGACGTCAGACTGACCAGCTTTTCCAACTGACCTGATTTCTCCCCTTATTTCTTTTAAGTGGCTAGAACTGACCGGGGAGGTAGCAGTGCGTTTTCACATTCACGACACAACACAAACACATATGGACTTAACACATATCAAAAAATCCAAGTAAAAACGGTTTTGTGTGGAAGGGCACCTTTAAGTATATCTCTGTAGCACCATGAGCCTGTTTGAGAAAATGTCCATTAAATTTGTGTGTAATCGAAAAGAATTAAGCTAGACATCGTAACCTGTGTATAAATCTGCATCAGCAAACACTCCTGTGATCGATTTATAAAGTAGTTTTTAAAGAATAAATTTGTTAGGGTCCTTCTTGACAATTGAGGCCCATCATGTGTATTTGAACTCATCACAGAAGTCCTTCACTCGTCCCCAGTGCTGTAGACAGCATGGCAAAGCAAGCCGACTGATATTCTACCATCCGATGCCACAGGATGCTAAAAAGAGCCTCGTGGCAAGAAAGTGAAATCCAAATCTTTTCAGTAAATTCATAATAACGTTGGCGTGTCATGTGCTCGCGCGACGGCTTCGTCGGTCGTTGAACATAATAAGTATCTGAAAGCACAGCCTGTGCAACGTCTCCTCTCGTCTGTTGTTTGCGCCCAAAATAACACCGGCTTTTTACAGTCGTTAAATAGCATGTGCAGTCACCAAGTCACTATAATTACCATCAGCCTTGATAAATGGGTGGTTCATTGCAATAATCTCTGCCTGGTATTTTGCACTCATGTAAATGCATATACAATGAGGAAATAGTGACCTCCTCTTTGATCTTAATGGGCACTAAAAGCCACTTTAATCTGTTCAGTCAATTGCGGCAGCTTAAAATCGCACGAAACCTTTGTAAACAGGGTCACGTGTGGTTTATCGTCCGTTCGT
This sequence comes from Tachysurus vachellii, assembly GCF_030014155.1. NCBI lineage: Eukaryota > Metazoa > Chordata > Actinopteri > Siluriformes > Bagridae > Tachysurus > Tachysurus vachellii. The sequence goes on from NC_083470.1 coordinate 3,948,304, forward strand.
GTAACATATAAAGGAAATACAGTGTTGAACAGTACAGCCGATGAAAATAAATGCCGTTTTTCCTCAACATGCATGTGTTCGTCTCAGCTTCGAATGTGTGGCAATTCTTTTTTAAATCCACTTACACATTTTTTTATATTAGAAAGCCTGGACCAAGCGCTTATTAAGGATGATGAATGAACCTGTACTTTACTGAACATAACAGTTGTCCAGTAAGATTCATGACTCGAAAGGAAAAACTAGTCTCAACCAAACGCCATGTAAACCTTCATAGATGGCCTTCTAAGACAAACTCACACATTTTTTTTCGTACCCCTTTTCGTGTAGCGTCTGTTTTAACACGTTGCCTGTTCATTCAATATAATGCATTCAATATAATGGTAACATCCTTCGTGTGTACATGTGTCTGTCTATCAGGTTGTAATGGGGCAGTTGGTGTTTGATCTGGGCACAGTGGAGTATGACATGGGCACTCACACACCCGTACCCCTGGAGGCGCAGGTCGGGCTGGCAGCAGGAGCAGCCGTGGTCGTGCTCATCGTCCTTGTCATCATCCTGATGTACAGGTGTGACCTTAAACATAAATGAAATATACGTATACAGAGATCCTGTCGTTCCCAGTAAAGGTGGTTCCTCTCCTGTTGGGGGCTTCCCTTGTTTAAACTGTAACTCTGTGGCTCGGTTTTTTCTATGTACTCTCATCCTGTTTTGTTTATCTTTGTGTGTGTGTGTGTGTGTGTTACGCCACAATGATGGTGATGAATGATTTGTTTACAGGAGGAAGAGTAAGCAAGCAATGAGAGACTACAAGAAGGTTCTGGTCCAACTGGAAACTCTAGAGATCAATGTTGGAGACCAGTGCAGGAAGGAGTTCACAGGTGTGTTTGTATATTTTAGCCTCCACAACACACACACACACACACATATATACAAACACCAAAAGGATTTATAGAGGATTAACTGAAATCCTGTTGCATGCTTTTCCCTTTAAAATCTCAGATCTGATGACTGAGATGATGGATTTAAGCAGCGATGTCGGTGGTCCTGGGATACCATTCCTGGACTATCGCACATATGCCGAACGTATTTTCTTCCCCGGTCAGAGAGGGGCGCCACTGAGCCAGAACCTGGATCTGCCAGAATCTCGCAGACAGACAGTGGAGCAAGGCCTGGGCCAACTCAACAACCTACTCAGCAACAGACTCTTCCTCACTCGAGTTAGTCAAACATTCAACTTTAAATTGGTGTTAGTCTCGTTTTTGTGTCCAATAGAGGGTGCCAAAAATTTTGATTCAATAAAGTTGGTAGCCCTTGGGGTGCATCTCGTTGTAATTTCACATGATAGATCAAGTTAACATCAGCTGTTTGGTGTTTATTAACGGATTTCATATGATTTCATGTAGACTCCTGAAATTATACATGGAGTCTTTGTGTCAACTGAAACTTGACTGGAATTGCTCTAAAGTTATTTTAAATAGAGCCAGTGAAAATCTCTGTGTAACCCAAGGCCCATTAAAGCCCATTACAGTGAAATTGCATCGGCTTCACAATACCGCTACTGTGTTCTGACTTTTTAAACACAGTTCATTATTTACCCTTTAAGGCAAAAGGCCTAGAATGACACATTACTGCATAGACTTTAAGTCACGCGATTTCACCCTAAAGAGTTAAAACTCATAAAAACAAAAACAGTAAAC
>NC_083470.1:3955000-4055000 GCF_030014155.1 Tachysurus vachellii
TCCGAACACAGCAGGTCTCGTATCTATCAGAGGCTGCCGAAGCGAACCGTATCAGATTCAGTGCTAATGTCAAATGTTTGAACCCTACGATATCCTCTAGAAGCTAGGAGCAAGTGTCCAGGATAAAGAGCAGGTTGATTAATATGACAGTACGAAGCTTGTGGCTCTGCTGCAGTCCGGTTTTAAATAGATCTTGAATATTTAATGAACTGAATGTCTAATGAAATAACAGTAATATTAATCTGACAGTTTTAATTATGAATAAATATTTCATGAACCTCTTTATATTCATCGAACCATATCATTATCAACATTTATACAATTATAATTATTTCCCGTTCCTTAATGCTCACGTTCTCCTGCAACCCCAAAAGCATCTCAGGTGATCCCGTGTGTGGGCGAGAACACGTTTAGAACCTGCGGCACAGAGAATTAAGATTTCTAACCTGATTTAATCTGGAGAATCAGAGAATTTATATTTCTAATCCGATTTAGGTTTTTTGTGAATGTGCCGCTGTGTTTGTTTTCTCAGACTCTGACAGTGCTGGTAAAGAACGGAATAGAAGTCCAGCCCTGTCCTGTTAAGGTTTTGGATGTGGACACCATCACCCAGGTGAAAGACAAGATCCTGGACCAGATCTATAAAGGAGCTCCGTTTTCTCAGAGGCCCTCGGCCGATTCACTGGACCTCGGTACGGCGTAGTAGAAAACGAAAGCATCCTGTTCACACCGTTAATGTTTACATCCATGTTTTGTCATGTCCATTTATAAGCTACTTGTGTGTCCATACCGTAGGTTATTAATGCTTTCCTTTGTGTCTCACGTTAACAGAGTGGCGTTCAGGGCAGGCAGGTCACCTGACCCTGTCTGATGATGACGTCACAGGCATAGTGCAAGGTCACTGGAAGAAGCTCAACACTTTGCAGCACTACAAGGTGCGTCACATCTCACAATGCCTCGAGCATCCATTTAAAGGCATGTAATTATGGGTTGTACTGTAGCGTGCTTATTTACAGACTTTTTTTTTTTCTTTTCAAAGAAATGCATTCAAATTAAATAGGAAAAAAAAAGAATTCTCTAACAGTTATGGCATTTTCTCTGTTCTGTGCATCTCCTCAAGTAAACAGACATGCATGGGGAATTCAATTACAGAACGATCAATAATCCAGTCTAGCATTGCGTCAGATTCTCCACCGTGCTCAGCTCATGAGGAGACGGCTTTGCGTCAGCTCGGAAATTTGCCACCATGTGTTTTCCTTCGCTTTAAATTATACTTTGGAAGCCTATTCACAGCCTGTAGGAAATTTCAGCAGTGCTACAGCCAGTGTAATTCTTGTATTCTGTTGTGTCTGATCTTATCTGACGCCCTTATTCAATCTCTCTCATATCCCCAGGTGCCAGACGGCGCCACCGTGGCTCTCATCCCTCGTTCAAGCGCCGGTGTCACAGGCATTAATCAGATCTTCCAAACTGGAGAAAGTAAGCTTCTTACTTAAATAAATAAAATAAATAAAAAAGAGAAAAGGTGATGGCTGTTCTGTTCCAGTCCTGCATGGCTGCAAAGCTGCTAAATTATAAAGGTAGAAGCTGTACAGCTGCAGGGTTAGATTAGCTCCGAGTTCAATCTGTTCTCTCATATCCTTCACTTCATAGTGAAGAATAATTAGCGCTTTTAAGTAGTCTTTAAATATTTATCAATATTAATTAGCTAAATTAATGAAAGACTCAATTCCGCCGACGAACGCCGCGTGATAACGTGCGGTTGTCTGCCGCTCTGATGTCACTGCAAGCGCAGGTACAACGGCATTTGTTAACAGAAAAGGGAATGCAAACAAATAAAACAGCTTCAGCTCCGAAAATGAGCAATAATCGTTTTAACGAGTAATCCGGCGCAGACGCGAGGACAGCAAACGTTGGAATAACGGGTGGATTCGGTGTAGCTGTACAAGGCAGTTAGACAGAGTCGTGCTCGAGACACAGTTTAGCTCACTAGGGATATAAGGGGTGATGAGTGTGATGGTGTTGAGACGCCAGGCAGACCGCGTGGCTCTCTTTAGATAGAAATGATGTAGTAAACCGTTAACCAAAGTGAAAACAGACTGACATCTCAAATAAAAACAAATTAGAGTTTTATTGCATTCGTTACGTTCATTCTTTTCGCATTGTCGTTGATGATAAATATTAATACGCAAGCCATTCAGGGTGGATTTGTCCTTTAATAATAAATCAAATTAAAGCCATCACAGGACAGTCTGAGTAGAAAACTTCACCCACTGCTGTTTTCTGGCCTCAACCTGTTCACTCAGCTGCTCGCGTTTCCGCGGTGTTTTGTTCCGGTTGTTACAGAGACACCCATGTTAGAGGGGGAAGAAGACGAGGGTCTCCGTCTGTGGCACCTCGTCAAACCGAGCGAGGATCCCGAAATCCCCAAACACAGAAAAAGCAGCATGAGAGAGCGAGAGCGTGCCAAAGCCATCCCAGAGATCTATCTCACAAGGCTGCTCTCTATGAAGGTAACTCATAGTTTAGAATTCTTCAAAAAATCTGTGTGGGAAATTTGAAGAAAAGGTTTTATTTAGTTTTTTTTTTTAAGTTTTTTTTTTTTCAAAAGTCATGCATTGTTTATGATTCAGTAATAGGAGAAGATCCTTTCCCCAGTCGCAAGGTTTTCGTTCACCTCTACAACCCTGTGTTCACACTAGCAGCTGTTTGTTTACGTCACATCACGCCGGCTGCTGGTTTCCATGGATACACCGATAGCCCTTAGGTCACCTTGTTGGTTATAGGTTTGTTTGTTTGTTTTTTTCAGTCTGACTTCCGTTTCTTTGCCATCACCGTCTTTTTTTTATTTTTTTTTTTTTTTTTTATTATATAAATAATACTATTTCCAGCAATAAAGTAATTAGCTTGTAATTAGCTTTGCAATCTGTCTGCGTATTAATGCATCAAACTTGCCCAGGATCTCTACAGGTTATTTTTTTGCATCATTTGTTTTATTCTATATCCAGCTAGGTCTAAATTGACAAATCACAGCAATCAGTTTCTCCTCCGTCTTGAACGCGAACACATTTTTGCTCATAATTACAACATGTTTCACAGTGGGAGAAAACGAGGCACCCCGAGTCCCACCGTCCTCACTCCTACTGTTATAAGGGAGAAGCCGCATTTAGCGGTTATTGCTGCTTGTAGCTGGAAGACTTCCTAAAGAACCAACTTTCATCTATTGTTAAGTCCCTGAGGGAAAGCACTCCTATTTTACTCTCTAGTTTACTTTGCACTGCAGCTTTTTCTTTCATTTGTCCTGTTTTTTTTTTTTTTTAATTCATTATGCGTAGTGTATTTTATTTTGGTTTTATTCTACAATGTCTTCACCTCCGCTCAGCCTGACTGTGGGGACCGTTGCTACACCATCCGTTGCTGTAAATCTGCATGTCTCGGGGAAAATAAATGACTTCCTAACACCTTGTCACTTCACAAGTGCTTGTGTGAGCACAGGGTTACATCACCCGGTGTTACAGTCAGTGTCGATGTCAGTTCATTCAGCGCTACAGTGTGGTGTGGTGTGGTGCGGTGCGGTGTAGCAGTTGCTCTTACACCGCCACGTGTCTGCCTTGTTTGCGTTCAGGGGACTCTGCAGAAGTTCGTGGACGACGTGTTCGTGGCCATCCTGAACACCAAGCGGCCTCCGCCGATCGCCGTCAGGTTTTTCTTCGATTTCCTGGACGACATGGCGGAGAAACACGGCATCGACGACCCAGAGACGGTGCACATATGGAAAACTAACAGGTTATACACCACGTTGTCTGTTAACTCGATGTGTTTGATTTTCTGAACCGAGGTGATGCAGTGCTTAAGATACTCCTGTGTTTCCCACACATATGAAACATAACCAGTCGGGGATGAAAGACAGGGATAGGCATAAGGGCAGGTCCTAATATGTGTTAGATATATTACATACTTTAGGTATGATAAATGACACAATAGGAACAGATGTTAGAGATGTACGCTACCTACAATTCACATTTATTTATTTATTTATTTATTTATTATTCTGTTTCTATACTCCTGTACAGCTGCTTTGAGACGATGTGAAATGTTTAAAGAGCTATGAAAACTGAACTGAATCGAATATAAGACAGATATTAGAAATAAAATAGACTCCTGCAATAGCTCAACTGCTAGGGGTTCATCATCCTCTCTCTCACTCGCTCTCTCTCACTCGCTCTCTCTCTCTCACTCGCTCTCTCTCTCTCTCACTTTCTCGCTCGCTCTCGGTCTCGTTTCTCTCTCTCTCTATTTCTCTCTCTCACTCGCTCGCTCTCACTTGCTCTCTCTCTCACTCTCTCGCTCTCGTTTCCCTCTCTCTTTCTCTCTCTCTCTCGTTTCTCTCTTTCTCTTGCTCACTCTCTCTCTCTCTCTCTCTCTCTCTTTCTCGCTTTCTCTCTCTCTCACTATCTCTCACTCTCGTTTCTCTCCCTCTCTCTCACTCTCCCTCTCTCGCTTTCTCTCTCATTCTCCCTCTCTCGCTTTCTCTCTCTCTCTCTATTTCTCTCTCTCACTCGCTCGCTCTCACTTGCTCTCTCTCTCACTCTCTCGCCCTCGTTTCTCTCTCTCTCTTTCTCTCTCTCTCTCGTTTCTCTCTTTCTCTTGCTCTCTCTCTCTTTCTCGCTTTCTCTCTCTCTCAGTATCTCTCACTCTCGTTTCTCTCTCTCACTCTCCCTCTCTCGCTTTCTCTCTCTCTCTTACTCGCTCTCTTTCTCGCTCTCACGTTCGCTCTCGCTTTCTCTCTCTCGCTTTTTTCATTTAGTAATAATATACGAAGAAGAACAAGACATAAATAATACTATGAAATAATGCATATGGAAACACACACACATACACACACACACACACACACACTTTAGAAACTGAGCTCTGGTTGCTGCTTCTGAATTAAATTTTAAAAAGAAAACTTATTATTTGGGGAAACAATTTTAAGCAAACCCATAACAAGTAACATGTTTTATCCAGTAATCCAGTTATACGTAGCTGGTAACTTTACTATTCACATTTGTCTTAGACACACGTAAACTATCAACCTTCAAATGATTATAGGTGTGGGAAGCACTGCAGACTCTGTTAATCAGTTATTCCTTTTTTTCCCCCCCTCCCTCCAGCTTACCTCTGCGTTTCTGGGTGAACATCCTGAAGAACCCTCAGTTTGTGTTCGATGTGCAAGTAACAGACAGCATAGACGCCGTCCTGTCCGTCATCGCTCAGACTTTTATCGATTCCTGCACCACCTCCGAGCACAAAGTGGGACGGGTCAGTAAGCTAATTAACCCCTGAATGCCGAGTCAATGTTAATTAACCATGTGACCTCACTTCTACCATGAAGGCTGAGCGAGCTTCCTCAGAGAGCCAGCAGGATGACAGAACATGTCAAACACTGCATGTGTTCAGTACTGCTGTGCTCATGCTGGCTTTGAGAACCAGCGAGGGTAAAGTGTGCTTTGTTTTGTCCCGGTTTAGGATTCGCCTGTGAACAAGCTGCTGTACGCCAGAGAAATCCCCCGATACAAACAGCTAGTGGAGAGGTGAGGCTTTCGCAGCACACTCGGAGACTCTGAGCGGTAACACACCTCTTCCCAGCGCGGCACTGTTGAGTGACGCGGTGTGTTTGTGTTCCAGGTACTACAGTGATATTCACAGTGCCGCATCAGGATGCTATCAGGAGATGAACTCCATGCTCACCGAGTTATCCGGGGTGAGATTCTAACACACAAATTACACTCGTTATCCATCTCATTTCCATTCTGCGAAGTCACTTTTATTTGTTCAAAGCCATTGTTCAATTCACAGGATTGTATGTAAGCAATAAAACACTTGGCTTTGTGCTGTTAGAGGAAAATAATCAGTAACCCTTGATAATTGTTATCACCTCAAAGATGATTCTTTTCCAATTCAAATAATACTAAATCAGTGTGCCAACAATTGCGATTTCTATTCATTAAAGAACAAAACATACTTTTTATCCGTTTATAGTTACATTTAAAGTACCAAGAAGCCAGAGATTGCCGTATCCTGAAGGTTCTCCCGTGTTGGAAAACATAAAGTTACAAAGCACTGACACTGGAGACTCCTTTCTCCTTACAGAACACTTTTCAGAACCCGTCGACGTTCCGCGTCTGTAGTACAAGGTCGCGTGCTTTGTTGCTATGGAAATGACGACGAAGAACGCTAAATAAACGACGGGCTCCGATGTTATTTGAAGCCAAACATGCAATGCGCTGCTTTTGTGTGCTTTCAGAGCTTTGCTTCAGAGATGAACAGCTTGGTGGCTCTGCACGAGGTTTATAAATACATCAACAAATATTATGATCAGGTCAGTAATGCAGCGCCCAAGACACACACCTTATGAGAACGTTATTGTTTGTACAATTCAGAAAGCTTATTTATAGTTGCATTGTGTGTGTGTGTGTGTGTGTGTGTGTGCTGTGAATGCAGATCATCATGGCTCTAGAGGAAGACCACGCAAGCCAGAAGATACAATTAGCCTACCGGCTACAGCAGATCGCCGCCCTGGTGGAGAACAAAGTCACTGACCTTTGAACCTTTGTCTTGTCCCCTGACCCAGCGGTGTAGGGTCTTTGACCAGCTCGGCACGGCTGACAGAAGCCAGCTCATCGTCACGTGAAATCCGATCGTGCCGAAACATCTGATTCCCCCAGCATCCCTTCGCCTGCTCCTGCACTTACTGCTTCAGTCTTCAGGGAGTTCTTAACCAAAGGGAAAAGAATGAGTGAGACTGAAGCTTCAGTTAGAGTGTGTGAGAGAGAGAGAGAGAGAGAGAGAGAGAGAGAGAGAAGAAAAAAAGCACATAGCCATTTTTGTCTGCTAAGCACATCGAACTGTTTTTCTACCGTCACACGCTCTTCTGTGCTCGTACGGCGTCCGACACGAACGAGATTTCGTACGCGTTTGTGTGTGTGTGTGGGAATCAGAATCAGATTGTCGACTCTGTAGCTTTATTTAACGTAGCATTTGTGTGATTCGTTTTTCAGTTTTGCAAACCGCTTTTTAGATTAGCAGTTATTAATGACCTACTCCTTCATATCGAATTATAAATCACAAGCACAAGTGCCATAACAAGTGCAGAAACAGCACGGTTTATTACAGCACAAGGTGTGCATGTGTTTGAGCAGCTGTGTGTGCGTTTGTGTGTGTGTCCGTGTGTGTGGCTGTGCCGTGTGTTTTTGTTTTTTCTTCTTTCTTTTTTTTTTTTTTTTTTTTTTTGGACGATTGCATTTCAACAGCTTCATTTAGACGATTTGTCCGGCTGAAATAATAGCTTTCTTTAAAAAAAAAAAAAAAAGATTATTATTACGTTATTACGACCTTAATAACAAAGCAGCGGTGAAATATTCGAGTGAACAAAAACGAAGATGCTCAGCAGACGGTATAGTGGGGCTGAGCGATTAATCGTGCCATCATGAATTCTATGTATAATGCAGAATACAATATAGAAAATGTCAAGCGAAACTGACACAAATAACGCAGTAGAACGAAACAGTTTCCGTGTCGAAGTATCGAAAATAACCGTGACGATCAGTGTGTCTGATTTGTCTTCACCTCATGATGCAGGTGGTTCAACAATTCAGCCTGGTTTAGGGACGAGAATAAGTGGGACGCTTTGTTGCTGACTGAACTGAGCCTTGGCACTGAGCTCAGATGTTTTTTTTTATTTTTATTTTTATTTTTTTGACGAAACGGACCGAGGAGGTTCTGTAGGCGGGGACGTGGAGGCGTTTCTAGACGAGCTGAAAGGCGATAAGGGCGAGTGGGCGGAGCCACTGGGCAGGAGCCGGTGTGGAATACGTGCAGACACGGAATAGAAGAAACTAACTTATTTTTACTGTAAATAGCACTTATTTATACAAGATCACCAAACGTGCCTTGTTTGTAACCTTTAATAACGATTACCGACTCCAGTATACAGTATATTGACGTTATTTGCCAAATAGAGAGGAGGAAAGTGCCACATGATTCGAAAAGACAAACTCTGGCCTGGACAGACTCTGTTATTCACACCACTTCTGAGTTGTTGTTGTTGTTGTTGTTGTTGTTGTTGTGGAGAAACTGTCTGGAAGTTTTCTGTCTCAGGATGTATCACAGCTGCCCTTCTCTGTAATGTCAGTATTGCTCAGTGCTTGACAGCATACTTCAGTGTACACCGTTCTGAAGTGTTCAGTCTTCAGGCTCATGTTTTCTTTCCTGGTTTCTGCGATGCGCGTGTAAATAGAAACAAATCTCGGACTGTAATCGCGTGTGAATTTCTGTTTTTCCTGTAGCACCTTGCGTTTACATTATTTTCTGTCGCTTTATAAATCCCTGCTTGTGTGTTTCCTGTTTGCTTGAACAGGGTGTGTGAGTGTGAGTGTGTGTGTTTGTGTGCCATCATGCCACTCTCGTGTACAGTGAAAGAATCCTTGGCACCCAGACAAAAGACTAAAACACACACCTACATGTATATACTGTCACATTAAGGGAGGAAACACATAGACAAGCCGTTCCTCTTCCTCTTAGCCGAACGCACCGTGTATCATTTCTTGTCATTTAAGAAGCATCTGTTTTTATCGTAATAATCCTTTTATTGCTTCCCTTCTTCTTCTTTTTTTTAAGAAAGTTGAGAAAAAAAAACGGAATCTAGATAATCAGTAAAATATAAAGCATGCGTCTTGCACACACCTAAGAACTAAGAAGACTGTGCTCATCACCTGATTTTAAGACTTTTAAAGCAAGACATATTAATCGACTCGATTTCATGCGAGGGTTTTTATTTGTACCCTTTGCTTATTTTCTCTCTAATTTAGTCCCAACCACTAGCCAACGCTCCCCTGTTATATAGCAGCTACGAAGCGATTACGATGACGGCTAATGCTTTTGCTCCACAAATCTCTGCATCTATTATTTCCCCAAACTCTGCTGCTCATGCTGCGTCACAGGGCAGCGTCACACCGTCTGAGGAAAGAGCCGTCCGTCATCTTCCACGCCGTGAGCTCACAGACAGACGCCCAGCACTGGCTCATGTGGAGAGAGAAAATTGTTTGTTTGGGTTTTTTTTAGCCTTTATACTTTACAACAAAATATACTTCACCTGTGGACTCGATGATCGATCAACAGAAGGAACAAAGGAGGCATCAATAAGAGTTTTTGTGAAACAACCTGTATATAGAGGTGGAGCTTTCTTCCAGCTGGGGGTGGAGCTACATGTAAAAACGAAGAAACTAGCCACACCCACTGCATGGCAATGTTACGAACCACAATTTTATTTTGGAACTGTTACAAGCTGCACCTTTGCTACGACGGACCGTCGACTCAAATCATAGTTCCTGCTTTAGAAGATCGTGTTTGTTTTTTTGTCGTCGTCGTTTTTTTTGTTTTGTTTGTTTGTTTTTTTGTTTGTTTTTTTTTTTTTAAGGACGACTTGCGAGTAGATATTTATTTAGCACATATGATTTAGAACAATCGGGGTCGATGAAAGTAATACTAGAGATCACGCAGAAGGATTTGGTCACTGACATCATATTCGTTTGTTTATACTGTACATGTGTGTTAGCCTGAAATTTCTCAGTGTAGTCTTAATTATTAGAGACTTGTGCATGCATGAGGTTTTATTGCTCTTCTTTTTTTTTTTTTTCTCTTTCACTGAGCGCATGATCTTGTGTCTGTGGTTCACAACCGGCCCGATCGGACAACGCGTGTATGTAGAAGCAACCCCTTGTGTACGGCGACAGTCCGTGGACCTCCAGTTAAACACACTTTTTCCCAAGAGAGAGAGAAAGAGAGAGAGACTGCTGAACTCTTTTCTCACTGTACAGTCTGTGACACCGTCTTGCCAAACGTGCAGTACTTTTACTGTATTTTACTCATCGTGTGACACAAGACAGACAGTCGACCGATCGTTGCTTGACGAGCGGTGTTTGTGGAGCGAATCGCCATATTTTACACAATTTTTTTTTTTTATACAAAGGGGAAAAAAAATAAAAGAATATGAGGTAATTTTCTAAAGGAATCAGGGTTAAAAGAAAGCTTCGGCCTGTTGTAAACTTCGATTCTCTTTTGTATCTGTATTGAATATAGTTTGCTAACAGTTGTGTATATGTGCCTGTAAATATCACGAAGAAAAAAAAAACCCGACTCTGAGACGTTTCTCTGCTGAAGAGAAATCAAGAGCCAAAATAATCACTACAGTGAATGAAATCACAGTTTGTATGAGAAAAAAAAATAAAGTTATAATTTTAACAGAGGAACTGGCTGCGTTGTTTATTGTTATTTAATATTTCTTTCCTTCGGTCATCTTCACAGTAAGGGGTGAGATTGGAACGCACCCCGAGCGTGATGCCGGTGCGTCCGAGGGCATCGTGCACACACAAGGTTCGCACAAACACTCGACCATCCACCTAATGACATGGTTGTGGACAGTGAAAAGAAGCCAGAGGAAACACGCACTGACATAAGGGAGATCAGGTGGACCTTTTAGGATCAATCCCAGGAACCTAGAGTGGATTGTGTTGGCACCATTTCCTCAAACCTAGTCTTGAAATGGTGTGTGTGTGAGTGTGAGTGCATGGGGCCCTGTGTAATTCCCACCATGAACTACAGTGGTAGTTCACTGCTGAGCTTGTTTTATAATGGCATGCAACCTAGAAAATATATAGCAAAGAAAAATAAATAAATGGGGATGTTGTAGACTAATGGCTACGGTGTTGGAATACTGATTGGAAGGTTGTGAGTTTGAATCTCAGATCCACCAATCTGCCACTGCTGGGCCCCTGAACAAGGCCCTTAAGGTTGGTTCCATATCCCTGTGGTCATGGTGGTGAGGGTACAAGAGCCTGCCACTGTCAACATCAAGCTTTCCATGATCCTTTCTTTTCACTGTTCTTCCGTTTCAAATCGTAAAACTTCACACAAAGGGGGTCACGGTGGCTTAGTGGTTAGCACGTTCGCCTCACACCTCCAGGGTTGGGGGATCGATTCCCACCTCCACCTTGTGTGTGTGGAGTTTGCATGTTCTCCCCGTGCCTCGGGGGTTTCCTCCGGGTACTCCGGTTTCCTCCCCCGGTCCAAAGACATGCATGGTAGGTTGATTGGCATCTCTGGAAAATTGTCCGTAGTGTGTGATTGCGTGAGTGAATGAGAGTGTGTGTGTGTGCCCTGCGATGGGTTGGCACTCCGTCCAGGGTGTATCCTGCCTTGATGCCCGATGACGCCTGAGATAGGCACAGGCTCCCCGTGACCCGAGGTAGTTAATACGGATAAGCGGTAGAAGATGAGTGAGTGAGTGAGAACTTCACACAAAGTCTTACAGCAGTAAACATGGACCACATCTACACGAGTCCCCGCTGTGTTAAAAGGCACCGTGTGTTATTTCCCTGTCAGTCTCATCGATCACAATTTTCCCGACACCTGCATTAATATTGTTAACTTTCTTCACGCTGTGTAAATAAAATAACTAGAGTAACACATCCATCCCCACTCTGGGGGTTGCGTTTAAATCCTGTCGATTCTTTGCAACATGAGACTTCATACAAGAAGAATAAAAAAATACACCATCAGTCAAGAAATTAACACCAGGATCAATAAACACATCACAGACAATTCGATAGAAACACATTTAATGTGTAACAGTCTGGAAATCTCCTTTAAGTTGGCAGTAAACTGACATCATTCATGAGTCATGTTAAGAAATATGAGATATGCGAATGAACACTAGGCTTATACACAGAATTAACATTAACTAGAACTCACACCTCCGTCACTTTGATAAGCTGCACAGTAATGATGTATTCATTTATGTTGCTGAACATGTTTGTATGTAATGATGATGTAATCCTGCCCCAGTGTGAGTGTGGGTCTGTGTCCCTGTGTCTCTCGCCTGGCACTGGATGGACACACTGACACACAGGAGAAGAACTCCACAGTTATAGTCTCCAGTGAATGGCACAGTATGTAGGCTTTTGTGTACACATGAATAATACACACACACAGACTCACACACACAGACACAGACACACAGTCACACACTCTCTCTCACACACAAACACACTCTCACACACACAAACACACTCACACATACAGACACACACACTCTCTCTCACACACAAACACACTCTCACACACACAAACACACTCACACACACAGACACACACACTCTCTCTCACACACAAACACACTCTCTCACACACAGACACACTCATACACACAGACACAAACACTCTCACACACACTCTCTCACACACAAACACACTCTCACACACAAACACACTCTCTCACACACACAGACACACACTCTCACACACAAACACACTCTCTCACACACAGACACACTCATACACACAGACACAAACACTCTCACACACTCTCTCACACACAAACACACTCTCACACACAAACACACTCTCTCACACACACACACTCACACACTCTCACACACACACAGACACACACACTCTCACACACAAACACACTCTCACACACACACACACTCACACACTCTCACACACACACAGACACACACTCTCTCACACACAAACACACTCTCTCACACACACAGACACACACACTCTCTCTCACACACAAACACACTCTCTCACACACAGACACACTCATACACACAGACACAAACACTCTCACACACACTCTCTCACACACAAACACACTCTCACACACAAACACACTCTCTCACACACACACACTCACACACTCTCACACACACAGACACACACACTCTCACACACAAACACACTCTCACACACACACACTCACACACTCTCACACACACACAGACACACACACTCTCTCACACACAAACACACAAACACATACTCACACACTCAAACACACACACACACACAGACACACTCACACACCCATACACACACACACACACACACAAACACATACTCACACTCACACACACTCAAACACACATACTCACACTCACACACACACACACTTAAACACACACACACACACTACTGTTGAGATCAATGTTTGATCTCAGTGATGTGGAGTAGCTGGTGGATTCTCTGTTAAAGGATTCAGTACGAAAAAATCTGTCTTCAGATCTCAGAAGCTAAACTAAAAAGCATCTTTTTTTCTTCTTGTAACTTTTGAAAGAGTTTCTGTTTAGAATGAAAAACACACAGGCTTTTTTTTTTTAAAGAAAGATTTTCTGTGTGTACCTGTGGTCAGTGACTGTAAGTGGGTCAGATCTCCCATAAGGATCACGTGTAATATACGAAGTAAACACAGCGGGTGTGCACACAGCCTAAGGCCAGCAGCTTCACACACACACACACACTCGAAATAAACTGCAATGTTACCTCTATTACTTACTGCTGTTGTGTGTGTGTGTGGGTTTAGTTCCTCTCAGTAAACATTGTGTAAGGTGGAGTCCAGCAGGAGGTCAGCATACACAAACACACACACACATGCACAGACACACACACACAGACACACACTCTCAATAAACTGCAATGTTACCTCTATTACTTACTGCTGTTGTGTGTGTGTGTGGGTTTAGTTCCTCTCAGTAAACATTGTGTAAGGTGGAGTCCAGCAGGAGGTCAGCATACACAAACACACACACACACGCACACGCACAGACACACACACACAGACACACATTCGCAATAAACTGCAATGTTACCTCTATTACTTACTGCTGTTGTGTGTGTGTGGGTTTAGTTCCTCTCAGTAAACATTGTGTAAGGTGGAGTCCAGCAGGAGGTCAGCATACACAAACACAAACACACACACACACGCACAGACACACACACACTGACACACACTCTCAATAAACTGCAATGTTACCTTTATTACTTACTGCTGTTGTGTGTGTGTGTGTGGGTTTAGTTCCTCTCAGTAAACAGTGGGTAAGGTGGAGTCCAGCAGGAGGTCAGCATACACAAACACACACACACACATATACACACACGCACACGCACAGACACACGCACACACACACACACACACACACAAAAGCCTTCCAAAGCATACTGAGCAATTGTATTGATCACAAACACTCTCACTCTCTCTCTCTCTCTCTCTCTCTCTCTCTCTCTCTGATTCATACAGAACACCTGTGCCATTTGTTGCACACACACACACTCACTCACACACAATACTTATGCCAAGTCATACTGAGCAATTGAATCGATCACATGGAGTTTCTCACTTCGTCTCTCTCTCTCTCCCCCTCTGCTTCTTTCTGAGTGATCCAGAACATCTGTACCATTTGCATGGACAAACACCTACACACACACACACAAAACCATGCAGTGCATGCAATGTTGTGCATGAAAATCCCAGATAATCAGCAATCTCCTGGCAATCCTGTCTGTCACCCTCAAAGCAATTTCCTTCATTCAGATGTTCGATGTGAACATTAACTAAAGCTTGTGATTTATATCTGCATTTTTTATTTTTTTTTTTGCTGTTTGCTGCCACTAGATGATGATTAACTGCATGAATGTACCTCATAAAGACTGAATAAAAGTTCCTAATAAAGTGTCCTGTTCCTATAAATGACGTTCTCGACTTTCTCGATTCGGTCTTGACAGTGCCTGAGAGTTTATGGAGGAAATCCACTCGATGATTCCCCTTAATAAACCATTACGGGTACAAATTTTTTAGCAAAATCCTGGTGGAAAACATTTTACATGTATTTATCGGCATGTACATAATTTAGGCATTCTGTCAGGTTCCGTTAGACAAATGCAGACCGTACAGCATGAGTTTTCTACAGAAAAGGGACGAGAGCAGATTACTTCTTCACAAGGTATTTAACTGTGGTCAGACAGATCTGTATCTGAGTTAGTGAGGCAGGTCCATTAAAAAAATTATATATATATATATATATATATATATATATATATATATATATATATATATATATATATATACTATATTCATGATATATTAATGAAATTGCCACATCAGATAGAGATCTGATAAGTGAGACAGTGTCAGATGAGAAGACACCTCAGGTCAATGGTAAGACCAGCTCTGGTTGCTACAGAGACGGCTGTGGGTCGAGTTGCCCGGGTGATGGTGGATGTGGCTTGGAAGGGCAACCAGAAGGCCAGGTATATTTCCTGGTCCACATGGACACATTCTGGCATGACACGCTCACTGCAGAAGAACAGAAGACTTTATTTTTTGTTGCATGAACATTCTTTCATCCAGCTTCGTAAGAGGGTTGGGGTCAGAGCACAGGGTCAGCCATGATGCAGCACTGGAGAGGGCAGAGAGGGTTAAGGGCCTTGCTCCGATACGTACGTGTCCAACAGTCTAGACTCTAGAGCATTATTCTCTGGAGCTACCACTGCCCATGTCATGACAATAGAAATGCCTTAAACCGCAGCAGTACGAGGGAGGTCGTGTTAGCTCGGATCTTGTGTGCATATTTGTGGTTCTTTTTTTTTTACCCCTGAAGTACCCCAGAGTTTTCCCCAATTTTAGCCAAACACAAGAGGCTCAAATGGAACAGATGAATTTCACTTTTAGACTTAATTGTGAAAAACAAACCAGTAGTGAAATGATAAGAACAGACATAATTGTGTTTTTTTCCCCAAACCCGTGCCCTCATGCTAACGTCCTGGTTTAGCATATTTAAGAATACACTTTACAAAGCCTCGCCAACTACAAACCTACCATTTGTTATTATTCCTTATTATGCCTTTGACTGCTTAATAGGGTCTTTGGCATTTGTTTGTGTTTTCTTTAAAGCAGCTTGGGGTTTTTTTTTTCCATGTTTTGGACTTGTAAATAAACCTCGTGCACAACCTTGTGGATCCTCGAAGAGTCCTGATCGTTACACAGCACTGAGTTGTTATTATTATATAACCTCAGACTTGCGGTTGTGTTTATCGTTTTGCCTTGAGGGTGTGTAATCTTTCGCCGTCAACTATGTTCAGTTTACAGTAAACAGTGATGCATAGAGCGAAAATGGATTCTTTCCTATACCACAATAAATACATGAGCTTGGGGTTCAGTGAGAGATGGTTAAGGCACAAGTTGTGGAGGGAGATGATGGTCTGGTGGTTGGTGAGTGGAAAGACGGGCATGGGGGGGGGGACCTTGTACCCTTTCTGATCTTCCTGTCAGCTTCAGACAGCCGGTGTAAGACGCCCAACCCCAGACCTGCCATCTCTCTCAGCTAGCCTCAATCAAACTTCAGTCAGACAAATGCAAAACATCACCTCAGATGCCTTGTGCTAAGTGCTAAATGATACTTAGCACAAGGCATCTGAGGTGATGTTTTGCATTTGTCTGTAAATAAAGACACCTGATTCCAAACAAATCAGAAACCTCAAAAGGAGAAAAGCACTTTTATTCATTTGTGTTAAAAGGCAGAACATTATTTTTCTCCAAAAGAGAGATAACAAATGGAATCCAAGGACACAGAGAGAAAGAAATAAAAGAGAGGCATAGGAGGGAAAAGGAGTCATCTTTAATTCATTTGGCAGCAGCAGAAGTCTTGGGGGCCTGCTGCTGCTGTTGCTGCTGCTGCTGTATGAAAGATGAGAGCGTGGAGTTAGCGAGGTCGATCAGTATGCACAACGTTTTACCTCCTCATCTCCCCTCTTCAAACGTTAGCCAGATTAGCCACTCCAATTAGGCCTGCTTTTTGCAAAACTGTATACACACCTTGTTTATAAGACATGAAGGCGATGGATGTTGTAGCCTAGTGGTTAAGGAGTTGGACGACTGACCAGAAGGGCATGAGTTTGGATCCCAGGTCCACCAAGCTGCCACTGCTGGGCCCCTGAGCAAGGCTCTTAACCCTCAAATGCTCAGTTGTATAAATTTTAAATAAGTTGTAAGACACTCTGGATAAGTGTGTGTGCCAAATGCAGTAAATGTAAATGTAACATGATTTAAAGGCTTGGAAATACTATGTGTTAACCAGATCAGTGGTTTAAGAAGATTCCTGGATTTTGGATTATTTATAATAAATTTTGCCTGTAAACTAAACTAAATTTAAAAAACAGGTTTCTCAGCCATTTAATGTGCTTTCCCCGAGGCTGTATTTTTTGTAAGTAAGTATTGTTTAAAAAAAACATATTGCACCTTTAAAGATGGAACAGGCAAAATGACGGTATATTTCCATTCAGTTGCGTTTTTCAGGCTTCGGTGAGCTTTTTAAACGGATGTAATGCTGAAAAATCTCAAAAGAGTCTGTATGCTGAATGGAAAAGATGCTGAGAAAGATGTAACTTCAGGTGTAAGGGAACATCCAGTACAGTTAGGAACCTAACAAGATGACAAGAAATCTCATCTCACGTCTAACCATTTTTGTCAGCATCCCGTGTCTCGACTTCTAACTTTGTTAATAATGGAAACGGAAATAAAGGTAGACATCAAAGACAAAATAAACCTTTTCATGCATAAAATAAAACGAAACTCTTATAAAAGTTCTTCAGATTTGTCTCTTTTTAAAACTAAAAATGATCAAGTCTTAAAAAGTAAATGGAAAATGTTTAAAGGTTTACTGGAGTACTAAAATACTTATTTAAGTATTAAATGCACTATTTCTGAATAAACGAAAGTTACACAGTTTGGGACTGCTGTATGACGCAAAGAGGTACAAACAAAACCTTCTTTTAAAACATATAAATCATTCAGTGGATTTTATATCTACTGTAGTATGATGGAAAACGGCAAACATTCTAGTGAGAAATATAAGTTGACGTTAATTTATTTTAATGCTTTAGATTAGTGATTGTAAGAGAGTTTGTGGGAGGAGCATCTGCCAAGAAACAGTATGGTATGCAAATGAATATTCATTGATCTCATGTAGCCACACCCACCAATCTCTCAAATGTTTATTTCAAATGTCCGGTATACAAACTACTTTCCGGATAGTGAAAGGAAGCGAGACAGACACATTAGGGAACATGTGGACTTTAGGATCAATACCGATCTCTCCACCACCCATTTAGTCTTTTTTTGAACAGCATATTTTATTTATTTTTATGCAGATGAGAAAATCATTACATTTGTCAGACTGTATTTTTATAATCACACCCTCCGGTGTCACCCATATGAGGATGAGGTTCCCCTTTGAGTCTGGTTCCTCTCAAGGTTCCTTCCTTTACCATCTAAGGGTGTTTTTCATCCCCACAGTCACCTGAGTCACCTCAGACTTGCTCATTGGGGATAAATACAAACATTTAAATATGTCTAATATTGATCTTGAATTGTGTATTAAAGGTGGGGTGAATGATGTTTGTCGGGCCAACAAACAAAACAAACGTGTAGCCAATTGGCAGAAAGGGGCGTGTCTTGTCAATATGCGGTGGAGTGTTCAGTGCGCATGTGTGACATTAGCAGAAACAATTGAAACACTGACATTGCGGATACCTGCCGTTACCTCTGCCTCGGGTACTAGGTGTTGAACGTCGTCTTCCACGTGAAACGGAGCTAAACCTTTGACGGTACAACACACAGTACTACAAAAACACATTTGTATCACCATAGTATTACTCATTGTGTTCATTTATCGATAAAAAATATCCCCTCGGCCAGCCGCCCCAGCAGGTTCCGCCGTAATAGTCGCCTGGGTTACGTATGTATGTGTGGGGCGGAGCTATCAAAACAGGGTGACACCCATTTGGGTTAGGGGCGTGTTAGTTTTGGTTATTTTAAATGTCAACATTGGCTTTCAGACATTGTGAACCCCAAATTTACATAAATCTTTATTTTATTATTTATAATAACCTTTTGTTCTGTTTATGTTCTGTAAAGCTGCTTTGTGACAATGTGAATTGTAAAAAGCGCTATACAAAAAAGAAGATGGCGGAGCAGTAACTAGTGACGCTGCCTCACATTTTTGACGTCTGAGGTTCAATCCTGAACCCAATCCTGGTTACTAGCTTCTTCTCTGGGTTCTCTGGTTTCCTCCCTTCTCTGATATTAATCTACATTAATCTATTAATCTATCTCGGATATTGATATTAATAATTTGATCCGTAATCATTTTTAATAACAAACTGTGAACTGTTTTTGTGGGATTTTAATTAAAGGCTTCTGCTTCATTATTTTTTCTTGTCTATTTTAAATGCCCAGTGTAAGCAGGAGCAGCACTTTGAGACAAACCTGTATGCATAAATGAACGTGTTTCTAATTGAGTGTCTTAGCTGTGTTCACTTCTGTCTCCTTATTTTGGATGGATGGATGTGCATATGGCCTGTCATTACTCATGTGGTTATAAAACACATTTATTAATGGCCCACAGACCCACCTGTCTCTCCTCAGCCTTCTCCCACTGCGCATGCGCGAACTGAGCCCAAGAAACGCGTGCGCGCGGTGACAGCTGTCCCGATGATATCGACCGACGGTGAGACTTTTTAAAAACAAACACTTTACGTCGTTTTTTTCTACATATACAGTGTTGTTTTCAACCAAACCGTTGTGTCGGCGTTGCTTTAGTCGTTTTATATGTTTACTATGAAAATCTCAGCCAGCAGCTTAGCATATGCACAGGCTAGCGCTTCATTAGCGAGCTAGTTAGCTTAGCATGCTAGTTAGCTTAGCATGTGAACAGGCTAGCGCTTCATTAGAGCGCTCGTTAGCTTAGCATAGGCACAGGCTAGCGCTTCATTAGCGAGCCAGTTAGCTTAGCATGCGAACAGGCTAGCGCTTCATTAGCGAGCTAGTTAGCTTAGCATGCGAACAGGCTAGCGCCTCATTAGCGAGCTAGTTAGCTTAGCATAGGCACAGGCTAGCGCTTCATTAGCGAGCTAGTTAGCTTAGCATGTGAAGCTTTGCGCAGCGTCTATTAATTCTTCACGATGATCTGACAAATGATGATGAAACGTTAAAATAAGCAAGTATGCCGATTTAAACCGGGCATATTTTGTAGATTAGATTATTCCTTGAGGCTGTCAGTGTCTTAGTTCGCCGCTACACGGGGTAGAATCTCAAACAGCGCTGTGCGCACTATAGTTGTGCCCTACGTAGGGGTAGAAGTGCAGGCGATCACGTCATAGCTAGTGCACGTCGTCTGGTGTACGGAACCGATTCGGGACAGAGCCTAGTGTGACAGGGCTATGCAGTGAGCTAACGGTACTAACACTGTGTGTGTGTGTGTGTGTGTGTGTGTGTGTGTGTGTGTGTGTAAATGATGACAGTGTCCAGCGGTAACACAATCCCGCAGAGCAACAGAACAAAAAAGCCGAAGAAGAAAAAGAAACATCGCAAAGCGACCACAGAGGTGATTTCTAGTGTGGAGCTCGGGTAAGTATCCATACAACACACACTCTCACACACACTCTCTCACACACACTTTCACTCACTCACTCTGTCTCTCTCTCTCTCTCTCTCTCTCTCTCTCTCTCTCTCTCTCTCTCTCACACACACACGCACACACACGCACACACACACACACACACACACACAGACACACACGCATTTATAAGGACATGTCCCAGATTTTTACTTTTTTTTTTTTTTTTTTTTGCTGTGTATGAGTGTGCTAAAAATACCTCCAGGCGGTGGAGGGGACTCACTTCACCACATATGCACACTGACTCATGCCCTCCCCTTCTCTCCATCTCTGTCTATTTTAATGTAACCTGAACAATACGTGTGAACAGCACAGTCAGACTAATCTGGAGCACATGTGACTCATAATGTTGTAGAATATACATTAAAATAAATAGAGGTGCTCAGATGGTGAGTATCACAGGAGTATCAGGACAGAACACTGCTTTAAAGTTGGGGTGCTCGATGTTTGATGGTCGGGCCGACAAACAAAACAAACGTGTAGCCAATGAGCAGAAAGGGGCGTGTCTTGTCAATATGTGGCGGAGAGAGTGTTCAGTGCGCATGTGTGACATTCGCCGAAAGCGATTGAAACATTGACATGGCGGATAAAAACGAAAAGCGATAAAAGGCTTACGATAAGGCAAGAAGCAGGACCCGTGTTAATATAGGATCAGCTTTCCAGCGCTGGAGAGAACTGAACGTTGTCTTCCGCGTGAAACGGAGCTAAACCTTTCGCACAGTACTACAAAAACACATTTGTATTACCATAGTATTACTCATTGTGTTCATTTATTGATAAAAAATATACCCTCGGTCAGCTGCCCCAGCAGGTTCCGCCATAATAGTTGCCTGGGTTACGTATGTATGTGTGGGGCGGAACTATCAAAACAGGGGTGACACCCATTTGGGTTAGGGGCGTGATTGTTTTGGTGATTTCAAATGTCAACATTGGCTTTCAAACATCGTGTACCGCACCTTTAAGACTCTGGATTGTTTTGATTCACTGATGAATTGTTTTCCACAAGCGAATGATCTTGACCGCAACAGAAGATTTCATAAAAAAAAAAAAAAAAATAGGCTTGGTATTTAAAAGGATTTTTGGTATCAAAATACAAAATTGAAATCACAGGGTTACAGTCAGAGCTCTGGTATTACTGCTGTATTAAAAGGGGAACAAACAACAGGATTGGTCTATAAGGGTGTTTGTAGGTTTATGACCATTATAGAAGTAATTCGTCTAAAAAAAGTGGTATATAAATGTTTGCGTAAAATAAACTGAACTAAACCTTTCTGCTTGGTTTATAGATTCTAAAAGACTGGTTTTCTTTGAACGTGCATGTGGATTTTGAGCACCTGTACAGTGAAATGCGCGTTCCCAAAATGCATGATTTGCATGTAGCGACGCCCACAAAGCTCCATAAAAGGTCAAGAGCGCAGACGGCTGAGAACATGAAATGAAGCTAAAAAGTAAAGACTGAAAGACAGAATTGGAAGATATTTGGATTGGAAGATTTCTATACCAATAATAATGTTTAATAATATATAATAACACACTACGGACAATTTTCCAGAGATGCCAATCAACCTACCATTGTCCGTAGTGTGTGATTGCGTGAGTGAATGAGAGTGTGTGTGTGCCCTGCGATGGGTTGGCACTCCATCCAGGGTGTATCCTGCCTTGATGCCCGATGACGCCTGAGATAGGCACAGGCTCCCCGTGACCCGAGGTAGTTCGGATAAGCGGTAGAAAATGAATGAATGAATGAATATATAATAATAACCGAGCACTAAGTTCGCCATCATTGTGTTTGTACTTGTTATTTTTTCATCAGAATTGAATGATTCTTGAATGAGTAGCTTTATTTGTCTTAATATTAAACTAAGATGTTATCCTACTTATTGCCAGTACTGTAATTAAATAGGAAGTAGAATCAAGAAAGTTCAGGATGTATCTGCGTAATTTCCTGATTATTTGATTTTATTCCGTAGCAGATGTGTCAGCATTAACAACGTTTAAATGTGACGTGACGTGACATACGGCTAAGTACAGTGACCCATACTCAGAATTCGTTCTCTGCATTTAACCCATCCAAAGTGCACACACACACAGCAGTGAACACACACACCGTGAACACACACCCCGGAGCAGTGGGCAGCCATTTATGCTGCGGCGCCCGGGGAGCATTTGCGGGGGGGTTCGGTGCCTTGCTCAACGGCACCTCAGTTGTAGCCAGCCCGAGACTCGAACCCACAACCTTCGGGTTACGAGTCAGACTCTCTAACCATTAGGCCACGACTGCCTTTACCGATTCCCATGTGTTACAGCGATACCTGATAATGACCTGATCTAGACCAAAAGCAAATTAAACCCACATATTAAAAGATTCCCCATAGTGGAAAGAGCAGTTGTTTAATGCTTTCTGCTTTCTTAATAGTGCTTGGGACACGTCGTGGAAAAAAGAAAACCCAGCCATCTCTTCCACCGTTATGCACAAGGGCTTTATTCATCTAATTATTTGCTAAACTTATTAAGCTACGGTTTTCTTGGTAGCACTGTTGGAATATTACCATATTGTAAAATCCCTTACAAGATTGTCTTACCTTGAGCTATGAGATCCCTAAGCAATGTCTACACTCCAGAAGTCACTATTCCGTCTAATCAGTGTCTGATTTCTAACAGTTTTCTATAAAACGTACCTAATTCCAGAAACCTCAGTGAAGATTACGATGGCCCATCAATCAGAGTAGTCACCGTAACTATGGAAATAGTAATTGCTTTTATCTCTATAGCGTATTTCGTTATGATGTCTGTCGGATACGAAGTACTGCGTGGAGGGAAGAGAAGAAGAAGTAGTGTGCATGCTGGTGTGAAAACGATTTTAAATCAAGCTGAACAGCGGAGCTCATCCAGTGTCTCGGCGGCTCACAACGTTTTCCTCTTTTCCTTGTTTCTAATTTTTGTAAGGTTATGATTCATCCCATAGCAAATAATTTATATAAGGATTTTAAAAAAGTATTTTATATTGTTGGAGTATCGAATAGTAGAGATGCCTTCAGGACCATGACAGATAAAAACTGACTGGTTAAGCTTTATATATGAAGGAAAACACTGAGAGATGTCATACTTATAGCTATTTGGTCCCTGCATGGATGTGAAAGAATCCTAAGGTCCTTTAGACCTTAACTGATTTGGAAGATTTGAAAACAAAAGTTCTTCCACTAGGAAGAACGTTGACTACTAATCAAGCTCAAAGCTGTAAACAGAATATTTACTCCTGACAAAATGTGTTAATGTTCTTAAAGCTTTTGAGTTTTCTCCCCAGGGTTTATTATTTTTGTAACGTCCTGATTAAATTGTGACAAACAAACACATTTAACAGGAGCTGGTTATGTTTTATCAGTCTACTGAACATCAGTAAATCACTCAATAAGTTTGACACGCAGATTTTACATAGTTGTCTAATAGATTTGCTTTGTCTGTCTGTCTGTCTGTCTGTCTGTCTGTCCCAATCACAGTCCCCAGATCCAGAGCTCAGATGAAGTGTGCCACATCCTTACTATTCACAGAGCCACCACTCCCCCAGACACACCACCATCCCCTTCTCTGAATCTCTCCCAAAGTCCTCCAGACCTCCAGCCTGTGGCTCCAGATCTCCAAGCTGTAGCTCCAGACCTTCAGCCAGTAGACTCAGACCTCCAACCCATAGCGCCTGTCCACCACTCAGCCCCGATCTCGGTCCCCGTGACAACTCTTCCTTCTCCCTACATACTGTCATCACCAGAAACATCTAGCGCTTCCATACCTCCTTCACTGGGCCTACCTTCTGCTTTCTCTATAACTCCTCCCACTCAGACTTTCCTATCCAATCCGACATCCCCGCCTCAGGCTCTCAGTCCGCCCCCACCCGATTTTACACCTCCCCCAGCAGAACTCCTCGGCTCAGACGACGAAGAGCAGGAGAATCCTGCAGACTACTGCAAAGGTACAGTAAACACCAACAAGTGTCACCTGGACGTCTGCAGACCGACTAGTTTTTCCATAAATATATGAGATGGACTGCCAGAGAAATAATGTAGAAACACCGTCATTTGATTCGATGGCGCTTTGTTTGAGATTTGAGTTTGAAATGCTCGTGTCACACACAGACAGATGAGCAATACATCAAAGCGTGTCTTACAGCCATTACACGAGTACACCAACTTCTTGCTGCATGTTACATTACCAGCGGAGATGTAAGTCACTATTTATAACTCTGATATACAAGGAATAAAACATGACAAGGCACAAAGAGGGGATAGTTATATGCGACCGACATGAAGTGGAGTTACTGTTACCATGGATAGATAAATAAATAAACAAATAAATACAATTTCTAATAACAGCACATCCTGAACTGTTTTATTCCTCATGTACGACAGAAATCTTTCAGAGATTAATTAAATGCCTACAAGCACCTCAGGTTCCGGTTGGAATCCGGTGTAAAAATATAACGTTTATAAAATGTTATTACTGTTTATTATTATGGTTCATTGTCATTATTTATTTTAATTATCTGCCCTATAGGAGGTTATTACCCAGTGAAGATCGGAGACCTGTTTAACGGCAGATATCACGTAGTCAGGAAGCTCGGGTGGGGTCACTTCTCTACCGTGTGGCTTTGCTGGGATCTTCAGTGAGTAATCCGCTCTAAACTGTGCTAGTCCATCACTAATCACATTCATGTCAGTATCCTGCTATTCATTTCACTGTTAATGCTGCGCTTAGGCATAATAAAAAAAAAATCTACAGGAAAATATCGGTTAGTTAGTGAAGGAGGTAACACGTTATACAGACTAAAGCACATCATGAAGGCTGCTAGGCTGCTAGATCAAAAACGTCTCCAGAAAAACCGTCTCAGGTTCTTCAAGATGTTCAGTGAAACCTACCAGCTTATAAAATATTTCCTTGTAAATCTGTGCAAATTCTAAGTGAGGCCATGGGGGGAAAATATATATATCGTCGCTGTCAGGCGGAATCCTCGTATCTCCAAAACCGTTATTTTTCAGGAAATTAAAAAAAACGCCGTACCTTATCTGCAGTGCACAGGGTTTAGTCCGCGTTGCAGTGGATTGTCTTGCGCTAAATTCCTGTCCTCAGACGAGCACAAAGCTATTTTCAAGACTTTAGATTGGTTAATAACTTGTAAAAATAACAGACCCACGTGGGGACTGACCAATAGCATCGATATGTGAAAAAATATGAAATTGACCAAATTTGGACATACGAGGTTTCCGCCTGACAGCGACGAGATTATTTATATATATATGTATATATGTATATGTGTATGTATGTATATATATAGATATAGATATAGATATAGATATATAGATATATATATATATATAGATAGATAGATAGATAGATAGATAGTAATTAGATTTTCTTCAGTTATTTTCAAGTGCCTAAAACATCTTCACAGTACCGTATGTGTTAAAATCACAAATCATTAGATGTTCCAGATTAAGTTTGAGACTCCTGAAAAATCGACAGTTTCATATAAAGCCGTGTAACACAAAAGCTGAAAGAGTTTTTCTATCAGGAAATGTAACTCACCGAAGGGGAAAGGACGCGTGATGTGGAAAATGCGTTCCGTTTATCGAGCTGAGAGTTTACAAGGAACGATGAGTATTTGTGTGTTTGTGACGGTTTACAGATCGGTAACCATAAACTCACAATGTGTGCAGTGAGCACTGCAGCAGCATTTAATTTTTTTCTTAATTGCATATTGAAGATATTGTCAATTTTTGTTGTGTGACAGAAGAGCGTCAGCAAAAATCGAAGGAAATGTGTAGAAGACAGTAGTGAGAGCAGCTCTGATGTAGAGTTGGGTTAGAGACTGTAGGTGAGGAAAAGACATGAGGCAGAGATGGAGGTAGCAGAGATGAGGATGTGGAGTAACGAGGATGGACAGGATTAGGAACGAGCACATCAGAGGGACGGATCAGGTTGGCGACAAGGTCAGAGAGGATAGATTGAGATGGTTTGGACATGTACAGAGGAGGGAGATGGTTATATTGGTAGAAGGATGTTGGAGATGGAGCTGTCAGGTAAGAGGTCAATGTGTTAAATGAGGACATGAAGGTATTTGGTGCGAGAGTCGAGGATGCCAAGGATTCGCTGTGGCAAAACCTAAAGAAGAAGATTATAGTGTACAATTTTATTTTTTATTTGGCCAGACAAGTAGTTTTTTTTTTTTCCTTTTTCAAGTCGTGATTTGCTTCAGCTGTATAAAGTAAGACTATACACACACCACTGGCTGTTTAGTAAAACCAAATGTCTTCTGACTGCAGCTTGAATCTCTACACTGTCTCATCCACAGACATGTGCTAGGTATGTATGGTGCAATTCCCTTCATATGTTCATGTTAGCACCTGCGAACATCGTGAAGTGGAATCCTTTGAGTTAATGAGCTAAATCTTAATGAGATTAAACGGTACGATGGCGGCGGCTCATTATCTAACCGGTTCACGGCTAAGCTCCAAGGTGGGATCCGGTTCAACTCCGCTGACAGACTTCTGTATTTTGCCGTAGGCTATGTCTGTTTTCCTTTTGTTCAGATGATGCATGTTATTAACCTGCTGATTTTCTCTACTGAGTAGCGGTTTACGCCTCGGCCGTCATGGGTTTCTTATTGCATTAAATTCAGACATTTGCAGACTGATGGGTAGCATACCGAAAGACTAAGACTGAAATATCTGGTCTGCATTCCATAAGCTTCATTAAAAATCAATCTGAATACTTGATGTATACTTTTCTGTAAATTTTAGCTTTTATTGTTGTTATTTGTGTGTCTAGGAGGAAGAGATTCGTGGCACTGAAGGTGGTTAAGAGTGCGCCACATTACACAGAGACGGCACTGGATGAGATTAAATTACTGAAATGTGTAAGTGTGAACCGTTTAATCTTTTTTTATTTTATTTTATTTTATTTTATTTATTTATTTATTTTTTAATCAAACATGATGGCTCTGCTAAACCATGGCCATCAATAGGCCATCAATAGGCCATCAGTAGGCCATCGATAGGCCACAAGTATTTCATCAGTAGGTTATCAGTAGATTATCGGTAGGTCATCGGTAGGCCACCAGTAGATTATCAGTAATCCACCAGTATTTCATCAGTAGATCCTCAGTAGGCCAGCGGTAGGTCATGTCCAAATCCCATTCATAACCACTTGGGAAGAACAGCAGTGTAACTCTCAGTGCACTGTAAGTGGGAGTAATAGATTTTCTATATTCCTCATTGATCACAACTGCTGTCTGGTGACTCGACTTATACAGCTGAACCACACAATTATGTACATCATTGATTTAGAGAATGGGGAACCCTGTGGCTTCTTATACTCGTGCCTCTGTGCCGTCAAGTTCTCGATTCTTATAGTCTGTGGGTTTTTATCTTTATCTTATATGTTCTTGTTTGTTCAGGTAATAAGTTATTGTTTTTAAAGTAACGACTCCTTCACAGAAACTTCGTATGGCAGATGTTACACACAAACCGAGAATAAAATGATGTCGCTGTTATAGACTGATGTCTATATTATCTGTAAGGAAACGTTTATTTAGCATTCGCATCGTTTAGTGTTATTAATCGAGAGAGAGTTAGAAAGAGAGGCTGCTGAGGAAACTAATGTTGAGAGAAGCGATAATCTAGTTCATTTAAATTGACTCCATCTATACTGTTTATCAGAAGATCAAATGGCACGTCTAATTTTTCCCTCCTCCCGTTGAACAGGTTCGAGACAGCGACCCAACAGACCCTAAAAGGGAGATGATCGTCCAGCTCATCGACGATTTCAAGATATCCGGAACCAACGGCGTCCGTATCCTGCAGTACTCCTTACTCACTCGAGAGCTCTTTCTGTAGATTTCATGCGAGCCTGTTAGTCTAATAACTCGACTTTAACCCCCGTTATTAAACATGCGCATGGGCAGGACACTAATTACCTTGACTCTCTGAATAATAAGATGTGTGTATGGTGCTGGAGGTGCTCGGGCACCAGCTGCTTAAATGGATCATCAAGTCCAACTACATGGGGCTGCCGCTGGTGTGCGTGAAGAGCATCCTCCGTCAGGTACGCCTCCGTGTTCGACACACAACTCACAAAGTTTAACATCGATCATCGTGATCATCATTTTTTTTCTTCATTTTACCACTTTGTGGATATAAACTTGATATTTTGGAATATTTTAAAATAATTAAATCTACAGTGGGGGCACGGTGGCTTAGTGGTTAGCACGTTCGCCTCACACCTCCAGGGTTGGGGGTTCGATTCCCGCCTCTACCTTGTGTGTGTGGAGTTTGCATGTTCTCCCCGTGCGTCGGGGGTTTCCTCCGGGTACTCCGGTTTCCTCCCCGGTCCAAAGACATGCATGGTAGGTTGATTGGCGTCTCTGGAAAAATTGTCCCTAATGTGTGATTGTGTGAGTGAATGAGTGTGTGTGTGTGTGCCCTGCGATGGGTTGGCACTCCGTCCAGAGTGTATCCTGCCTTGATGCCCGTTGACGCCTGAGATAGGCACAGGCTCCACGTGACCCGAGGTAGTTCGGATAAGCGGTAGAAGATGAATGAATAAATGAATAAATCTACAGTTTAGAAAAACAAATTAGTCTTTATTTTAAACATTGATTAGTTAAAATCCCATTAGTATTCATTCTATACGGGGCTCTTTATCTTTAGTTTAGTCTGATTAAGTACTAGGCTCGAGATGAGTGATGGGATTTTGGTATTAGGGGACAATTTGTTTACAGTTAGGAGAATTTCCTATATTTATTAACCCCCCAAAGCCGCTTCCAGTCACATTTACATTTACATTTCCAGCGTTTGGCAGACGCCTTTATCCTGAGCAACTTACATTATCTCTTTTTTAATACAACTGAGCAATTGAGGGTTAAGGGTTTTGCACATGGGCCCAGCAGTGGCGGCTTGGTGGACCTGGGATTGAGCTCACAACCTTCCGATTGGTAGCCCGACACCTTAACCACTAGGCTACCACATGCCCACACACACGAGGTCCATAATGATTTTGGTGTAAAATATAGGCTTCATGAAAATAATTTGCGTAACGCGTCGTCACCTCGACTAAACTGACGAGCCACACAGTTGGCATAATTTGAAAGCATTTATTTAAGAGAGGGAAGGTTCGGTGTCCTCGTGTGCATCGAACGAAAACAGATCTAACACCGGGCCACGCGGCACCTCCGGACACGCCGATTCGTCAAGACGTCGCAGAACGTGGAAATGTAAAGAACCCTTGTGATATCTTTCCGTTTTTAATTCAACATAACGTGCAAAACATGGGATTTGGTTTCTGGTTATTGAAAACTGTGGATTTGGTAATTTGAGAAATTTACAGAAATGTGCCATGATATTTTTTGGGGGGAAAAAAACGGTTCAACTCTGCCGTCTTCTGCGTAGGTCCTGCAAGGTCTGGATTACCTGCACACCAAGTGTAAGATCATTCACACAGACATCAAGCCGGAGAACATTCTGCTGGACGTGACGGACGTGTACGTGAGGCGCTTGGCTGCAGAGGCTACGCTGTGGCAGAAAACCGGGGCTCCGCCTCCATCCGGTTCCTCTGGTAAAGCGCACGGCGTCTTATACGAAGCAGTCGCTCACTATTCGCTATATTTATATTTGACACAGGGTCCGAAACCGAATACGTGTATTATTAATGTAATATTCCGAGGGATAGTTTACTTATAAAATAACACAGCTGTAAAGTTTAGCTCTGGACTGTACAATGTACACAAATTCAGCAAAAATGATTTGTCTATATCTGGGCTTTGTTAGCCGTTACCTCGCTAGACGACTAATCACCGGTTTTTAACGATAAAAGATTTGTATATGTTTAATTATCTAAATTCAAACCTTGTCACCATTTTAATTGTAAGCCTTTTTTTTTATTTTTTTTTTAAATGCCCCCCAACATACCAATTATACGGCTGTCGCTATGGTTACTCCGCTTCTGTAGAGTTTAATAAAAGCGTTTCTCTGCACCGTAGCCTATAAATAATTCCCACCTAGCGTAATTAAAACGAGTCGTTTTAATTGAGTGCAAACGCAGGCGCGGTCTAACCCGTTATTTATCAAAGCTTGTCCTGTTATCAGTGATGTAGAGCTGTGATTACATTTCTGAATGGATCTTTGATAGAAGTAAACAACAATCTGTGACTGGAGTGTAAATACACAGAGATCGACTTCGCTTTCATCAAATACATTACTCACAAAATTGATCATGAGTTCAGTCTTTGCAATTAGGTAATCACTAGAGTGTAACACTAACGCTTTCATTTGATTATGTTCTCTTTCTCTCTCTCTCTGTTTTGCTCTTTCTCTTGCTCTCTTTCTCTCTCTCTCTCTCTCTCTCAAACTTTTTTTTTCTTTCTCTTGCTCGCTCTCTCTCGCTCGCTCACTCTCTCACTTGTTCACTCGCTCACTCACACTTTCTTTCTCTCTCTCTCACACTCACTTTTTTCTTTCTCTTGCTCTCCCTATTTCTTTCTCTCTCACACTTCTTTCTTTCTCTTGCTCTCTCTCTTTCTCTTTCTTTCTCTTGCTTGCTCTCTCTCACTCGCTCTCTCTCACTCACTCACTTGTTCACTCGCTCACTCACTCTCTCTCTCTCTCTCACACTCACTTTTTTCTTTCTCTTGCTCTCTCTTTCTTTCTCTCTCTCTCTCTCTCTCTCACACTTTTTTCTTTCTCTTGCTTTCTCTCTTTCTTTTGCTCTCTTTCTCTCTCTCTCTGACACTTTGTTCTTTCTCTTGCTCTCTCTCTCTCTCTTTCTTTCTCTCGCTCGCTCTCTCTCGCTCGCTCACTCTCTCACTCACTCACTTGTTCACTCGCTCACTCACTCTTTCTCTCTCTCACACTCACTTTTCTTTTGCTCTCTCTCTTTCTCTCTCTCTCTGACACTTTTCTCTTGCTCTCTCTCTCTCTCTCTCTCTTTCTTTCTCTCGCTCGCTCTGTCTCGCTCGCTCACTCTCTCACTTGTTCACTCACTCTTTCTCTCTCTCTCACACTTTTCTTTCTCTCTTTCTCTTGCTCGCTCTTGTTCACTCGTTCTCTCTCACTCTTTCTCTCGCTCTCTCTCTCTCTGTCTCTCTCTCTCACACACACACACACATGCACACACCCGTGCTTAAGCTCCATTTGTGTCCAGTTATGACATGAACAGTTTTATAAAACACTGCGTGTAATTTTATAAAGTGGTATTTTATCCCCTTGTTATAAAACACTTCCTAATGGGAACCGATCTAAAGATTTTCCATCATTGCTTGTTAATGAATCCCATTTAAAATCGCTTCAACATTTCCATTCAAAGTGTTCTAATTAGTATTTATTGATTTTTTTTTTTTCATATCATATCCATATTTTGTGATAATAAGCATGCGGTCTTTCAGTTCAATAAGGATTGAGTTTGTAATGGGTTCAGCTCCTATCATGGACATG
Source organism: Tachysurus vachellii (assembly GCF_030014155.1). Classification (NCBI taxonomy): domain Eukaryota; kingdom Metazoa; phylum Chordata; class Actinopteri; order Siluriformes; family Bagridae; genus Tachysurus; species Tachysurus vachellii. Next base: position 3,986,814 of record NC_083470.1, read on the forward strand.
AAACGGTTATTAAATTACCCACAATGCCGCCCTTCCGTCTCTCCGGGTTCTCACCTTCTCGTCCGTACGCTCCGCTCAGACACCTCCGCCGACTAGCCGAGTCGCTGTAACCGAGAGCGAATGTGTCCTATAGGTGCATTTGCATTCTGGGAGTCCAGTATGTACACAAACCTCTGTGTCGGATTTCTGCATCGGGATTCTTAAATAAACCGCAGCATCAGAACTATTTCAGTATTCGTGTATTTCAGGTGGAGTGTTCGTGTAACTGTTAATGCGGTTTGGTCAGTTCTCATCAGGAAGTGTTTTTGTCTTCTGTTCAATCCATGAGCACGTGACCCAAACAATCCCTGTTGGATTATTCTCCTACACACCGCTGACCCTCTGATGATCACTTACCTGGAGTTGTTACAAAGGGGCCAGAATTTGCAGACTTGCTTTGGTTTATTGAGCTTCTGTTGTGAATCAGATGAAGATGTGATTGATGTGCATGCTGTATCTTTGTGTCTCTGGTGCTGCTGTGCTCTTGGTGAATATTCCAGTCATTTTCATTTCCTATCTGTCTCTGTTTGCTTTCTAACTGTGTCCTGTTCTTTTTTTTTTTTTCTGTTTTCTTTTTTTATTTATTCTCCTCTCTTTCTCTCCCCCCTCCCCTCCATCATCGTGGTTTTCTGTCCCCTACCTCCTATCTTTTCTCCTCCTCTTCTGACGGCAGTTAGCACGGCTCCAAGGGACAAACAGGTAGGTTAAGAGCAGTGCCTGCGTCTGTGAGGTGATCCTGTAGGTGTTCTGTTTCTCCCTGGTGCAGTCACATGAGTTTGCTGTAACCTCTGTCTCTCTGTCTGTGCTTCTCTCTCTCTCTCTCTCTCTCTGTCTGCCATCCCCCTCTCTCTCTGCATCTATATCTCTCTGTCTCTCTCTCTGTCACTGTCTGTGCTTCTCTCTCTCTCTCTCTCTCTCTCTCTCTCTCTCTCTCTCTCTCTCTCTCTCTCTCTCTCTCTCTCTCTCTCTCTGCATCTATATCTCTCTGTCTCTCTCTCTGTCTCTGTCTGTGCTTCTCTCTCTCTCTCTCTCTCTCTCTCTCTCTCTCTCTCTCTCTCTCTCTCTCTCTCTGTCTGCCCCCCCTCTCTCTCTGCATCTATATCTCTCTGTTTCTCTCTCTGTCTCTCTGCTCCTCTCTCTCTGTCTCTGTCCCCCCCCGTCTGCGTGTATCTCTCTCTCTCTATCTGCCTCTTTCGCTCTCTCGCTCTCTATCTGCCTCTTTCTCGCTCTCTCTCTGTCTCTCTTTTTTCTCTTTGTCTCTTTCTTTGTCTCTCCCTGCTTCTCTCTCTCTCTCTCTCTCTCTCTCTCTCTCTCTCTCTCTCTCTCTCTCTGTGTCTGCCCCCCCTCTCTCTCTGCATCTATATCTCTCTGTCTCTCTCTCTGTCTCTGTCTGTGCTTCTCTCTCTCTCTCTCTCTCTCTCTCTCTCTCTCTCTCTCTCTCTGCCCCCCCTCTCTCTCTGCATCTATATCTCTCTGCCCCTCTCTCTCTCTCTGTCCCCCCCCGTCTGCGTGTATCTCTCTCTCTCTCTCTCTATCTGCCTCTTTCTCTCTCTCTCGCTCTGTCTCTCTTTTTTCTCTTTGTCTCTTTATTTGTCTCTCCCTGCTTCTCTCTCTCTCTGCCTCTATCTGTGTCTGTCTCTCTCTCTTTGTCTCTCTTTGTCTCTTTCTTTGTCTCTCCCTGCTTTTTCTCTCTCTCTCTCTCTCTCTCTCTCTCTCTCTGTGTGTGTGTGTGTGTGTCTCTCTCTCTCTCTGTCTCTCTTTGTCTCTTTCTTTGTCTCTCCCTGCTTTTCTCTCTCTCCCTCTCTCCCTCTCCCTCTCTCTCTCTCTCTCTCTCTCTCTCTCTCTCTCTCTCTCTCTCTCTCTCTCTCTCTCACACACACACACACACACACACACACACACACACACACACACACACACACACACACACACACACACACACACACACACACACACACACACACACACACACACACAAACACACTCCACACTTACTCTAGGCTTTGTTGCACTGGAATCCCTGCATGCCTACACACCCAGAATCACTGATTTTGATGGGTTGGGTGTCTCTTACTGCTGAACACGGCTAGTGTTGGAAAATTTCACAGTTTTATTAGCTTTATTATTATTATTATTATTATTATTATTATTATTATTATTATTATTATTATTAAAACCTCAGTGCTGTCCACTTTAGAATCTGATCGATCAATAACAGCAGCCCCGTCATCCAATGAATCTGGTTCTAATACATTATGGTTTCTATAGTAACAGCTTACACGCGATATAATCTATGGCTTATAATAAACATGTTATTCTTCTATAGTGAGTTTTTTTTTTTAAATGTTGATAAATAATGTAATAGCTAGAAAACGGCTGAGGTGTAAGAGGACAAACACTTTGTGCTGTTCAAGCTAAAATAATGATAATAACTAGTCACGCTTCTCTGTCGATGATTTATTATTTTTTTTAACAGCATGCAATCAAACTAAGTCTATAACTATTATGTTAAATACGTTTGTAGCAGTCCGGTTTATATTGTCCTTTTTTTTTTTTTTTTTGGAGTCACCCTACGTGTCTGAAGCCATCCTTTAACCTGCTTTCACATGGTTTCAGTACTTTAGTAAGACAGGACATGGCAGGAGCGACGACACAAAGCTTCAGCTGAAAGGAGTAATTTCACAAAATGCACTTACGCTGAGAGTAAACCGGGGTCTGATCCGCGGTGCCATTAACACGTTACTGAAACGCTTGGCATGTCCTAATCTGGATGGTACGTCATACTTAGTTATTAACTCCTCAGTGATCTCACTTGTAGTTCATTACTCACTAAAGTACACAGGACACTCTGAGATGTGAAGATCTGAACACTGCTTCTGTTTACATTTATATTTATATAAGTTACATAAACTCCATCGAAATCTTACTTTATTTCAAATAATCTACTATACGATCGCGCACGTCACGTAAACCGATCTAAACTAATATCAATAAGCTCCAGAATTATTGGCACCCTTAGTCTTTGTGGTCACTTGGATGAATAGAAGCTTCACTCTGCTGGGAAGGTTTTCCACTAGATTTTGGAGTGTGGATTTGTGCTCAAACGATCGTCAGACGCTACAGGCTCTATTTCTGTGAGCCGGAATTTGCTCTGGCGGTCAACTGGCATTCCCAGCATGCCTTGCTAAATCAGGCTGTTGCAGCAGTGACTTGTAAACTCTGTCTGCCTCTCTTTGGTTCAGCAGGTCAGGAGGACCGAGAGGTCCGTGTCAAAGCTCAGACGGTTATTCCCAGAGCAGGAAATGGCACGCTGGCGTCATGTGTCCTACACTCTTAGGTTCTTGCTGCGTCAATGTAAACTTAAAGCCCCTTCACGATGGACTCCGAGGATTCAGACCCAGCAGATGTGAGAAAATAAACAGAGCACATTCGCGATGGGTAGAAAATAAGCGTGTGCAAACAGCATCTGTCGAGGAAGTCGATCGCATGCAGAGAAATTATACAGCGGTTACTGCTGCAATTCAGATAATAGTTTTAGATTAAAGTTTCATTTGCTCTGTTTTATATTTACACCGGGTTCCGTCCATCAAGTCCAGTGTTTGCTTCTTTAGGTTCTTAAATAGCTAAAATATCTGCTTCAGGCCACATCTAGAGATGAAGATGTGATAAAAGAGAGTGTGATTTATATTGTGAGCAAAATATAACCATTCATTTGATCACCAATGCTGAAACATTTACAGAGGTTATTTTTCTTACTTTTTCATTTTTAAGACTAACATTTATGTCACTGAACATTTGTGTGTGTAGATGTTTGATTAAAGAAGCAAACATCAAGCAGCAGATATTGGCTCAGTGACTAAAGTATCTAAAGTTGTTGTTATTGATTGATTGATTTGTTGTTTTTTAAAAAAAAATTTAACTAACACACCCTGTTAGTCTGCAGTTTGATCTTGCACAATGTAAACCTGTTCCCTGGCCCTTGCACTTAACACAGCGTTCCAGTTTGATAAGCTAACACGTGTGTTTGAACCTTTGAGCTTGTTGCTGCTGCAGCTGGGTTTGGCTCTCTTCTGTAGCTGGACATTTAATTTGATGTTACAGTCTTATTTATGTGTCTGAAATTTAGTCTGAATGGCTGTGTGTGTGTGTGTGTGTGTGTGTGTGTGTGTGTGTGTGTGTGTGTGTGCGTGCGCGCGCGTGTGCTCACAGATGGGCAAGATGTCAAAAAACAAGAAGAAGAAGTTGAAGCGGAAGGCGAAAAGGCAGCAGCGGTTGCTCGACGAGAGGCTGCAGGACCTGCAGAAGATGGAGGAGCTGGACGGAGGAGCCGCTACGGACATTTGCGGAAACACACGGACGCTCTGGAAGCTCAGCGAAGACGCCGACGAGACAGAAACTCATGCACAGAGTGAGAACAGGCAAACAGGTTGTTTTGAGAAGACACACATACGGGTGTGACATTGAGCCGGACACATACTTCCGGCCAAATAGCGTACAGACACGAGGGAGGCTACAGTGATGGCAGTAGATTAAGCGGTAGATCAGTACGTACATGGAAGTGGGGTTGTTAAAAATAATAAGATAATAAAATCTCTTTTAATAGCAGAGTTGAAGGGATTTAAAATATATTTCCGGTTTAAACGAGACTACTTCTCTACTAGAGTTTTTTTTTTTTTTTTTTTGGAACAACAAACCACAAAGCATTCAGAACCATGTGAACGGTTTTAAATGTCTTTAAATAAAAAAAACAAAAAAAAATATATATATATGTATATAAAAAAACGCTCTCTAATCTGTGTCTTTCATTCGCTCTGCCAGTGAACAGTAACGGGTATCATGCCCCAGGCACAAAGTGTAGTCCGGAGTCTGGATCATCGTGGTGTGAGGATGGGTATAACGGCTACGGACCTCTGCGTTTCTCCAGCCCTGGATCTGCTCTCTCTGCCACGTCAAGCTCCATTCTGTCTGCTACCTCCGAGTCTGCACTTTCTACCCTGTCCGGATACTCCACAGAGAGGGACAGCCAGAGATCCGGCATCTCCCCTAACGGTCAGTATTATATTATATGTAATAATGTAATGATGTGCCTCTCACTGAGACCTAAGCCCTAGTTATAAAGAAAAGATTTTCTGAACAGAATGTTGTGGCTTAATTATCCTTATTTATTGTACTTACTTGTACTATATAAATCACTTATTTTTGGTCATCATGTAACGGACGAGTTTGTTGTATGTTTGTTGCTACAGCGTTCAGCGCAGCAGATTTCCTGGTGAACCCACTCGAACCGCAAAACGCAGATAAAATCTCCATCAAGATCGCAGACCTGGGCAACGCCTGCTGGGTGGTGAGTGTCGAGAGATCGTATCGTTCAGCCCCCGACTCGACACAGACCGAACGTCGTGCGCCGAAATCGTTCATTACAGCGAGGGGCTCGACTTCCCTTAGGCATCGCAGCAAAAAAAGATCATTATAGAAGAAAACATTCGATTCTAATTAAATCTTATGATCTTAACGCCGTAGCGCTTTCGGCAAACCAGCGTGGCGTCAGTCGTTTTAATCTGCTTTCGTTTTGTGGGAGATTTCTCACTGTGGAGGCTAAAACATTTGTAGTGAGATGTGTAGCTTAGATCAGTGTGTAGGAACACGAAGCTAAAATGTTTACAAGTCCCTGTCTAATGTAAGAACGGGATCTGAAGAGTATTAAATATAAACCCAACACATTGTCAGCTTTTGTTTCCTTTTCATACTGTAAAAAAAAGTTGAATTGAACCTGAACAAAACAGTTTGAGGAGGTTTTTTTTTTTTTTTTCAACTTTGGTTTTTAATTATTTTTTTACAGAATAAGAAACGGCCAGAGCACCTTGTAGGGGAAAAAAACAACAGAATTGTCTCCCTACATGCATAACAAAGCTGTAACGTGTCTTAGCGTCTATCGTACCGTACCGCACACGCATCCACATCCAAATCTGTCCTCCCTCCATGTGCCCATGTTACATACAACACCTGCACCGATGGCAGAGGGATTTTGTGCGTCAGCGTATGTGGTACGATATTTTGGGTTCCCGCCTCGCTGCCTTGCGACATGCCTCGCCTTTTTTTTTTTTTTGCTCCTTCATCATCACCATCCTCATCTTAACTTTGCCATCAACAACATAATGTTGTTCTGACATCCTCTTGCTGAGTACACTACGATACTTCGAGCTTTAACCGTTTTACTTTAAGGTCACCAGCATTAAAGTTTTTCTAGCAGATGGGTTTATTATACTGTACAAACCTCCTTTATAACTCAGGGACACTTCTGTATATAAAGATCAGTGATTGATTGATTGATTTTTGTTGTCTTCCCAAAGTGCCACCCTTGCTTCTATCACTAACAGGGTATTCTCTAATGTAGTGGATTCCAGTCTAGCATGGCTCTTGTGAACAGACACACATTCACACTGCTGTCCTTTTTCTCCACAGCACAAGCACTTTACAGAGGACATTCAGACACGTCAGTACCGAGCGGTGGAGGTGCTGATCGGGGCCGAGTACGGTCCTCCAGCAGACATCTGGAGCACGGCGTGTATGGTGAGATGTTCGTTTTCACAACCTACACCTCAGAAGACAAAAACCTGCCAGTTGTGTTAATTACCCAAGCAATTTTGAATTCTCCGTTCGGATTGGTCAGGAGGTGTTGATTCATTATCTGTAACGCTCGTTTCCATAGTAACGACTCGCACATGGTTTGTACTGCGGACGCTGAGCGTTCGCTTCGAGGAGACGTTTAATACGCGTTTATGGAGGTTGTCTTCATCGTCAGCCTTTAGGAAAAGTCAGGGATAAAAACGTGACAAAGATTTCCGACACTTTTAAGCCTTATACGCTTCATGAGTGTGGAAAAACGAGAGGATCGTGAGAGAAACCGGCGCTGGGTTTAATGGTGATGTACGTGTCGTGTCTCGCAGGCGTTTGAGTTGGCCACCGGAGACTATCTGTTTGAGCCGCATTCAGGGGAAGACTACACTCGTGATGAAGGTCAGTGCTCCTTTTTTCCCCTCATACCTCTATAACAGAACCAATCCAAAAACAGTTCAGATGTATTGTGTGCTATTATTATTTTGTTTTTGTTTTTGTTTGTTTGTTCATAGATCACTTGGCTCACGTCACTGAGCTCTTGGGTGCCATCCCGACTCATTTCGCTCTCTCGGGCAGATATTCACGAGAGTACTTCAACCACAGAGGTAAGATAGCGCAAGGAAACGGAAACGCCGTACCGCTGTCGTATACGCCGTCTGCTATATAAAGCTCTTTGGTTCATCATTTGTAGCTTCTGAACTCGCTCCAGAACCGTGTTACGGAGGAGGGAAAGAGCGTTTGGGCTTTAGTGACTGAAGTGTAATCTTCTGCCTGTCACATTTATCACAATTTATCCTGCAGTCCGAGTCGGAGTCGCGGTGTGGTACGAACCGGTCCTGTGAGCCGACCTGCTAAATTTCTCTGGAGCTCAGCGAACGAGCTTATCCAATAAATGCGTCCCGCTCCTGAGTGACCGCTCCGTATCGCTCCAGTTTCAGTCACGTGTCCCTGATCCAGTCAGCGTACAGCCGTTATAAATCCGTGTGGTGTTTATTTTTTTTTAACAATATTAACGTGACAAACTGCATTGGAGAAAACTGCTTATTGCTGCTCTAACACGAGCGACCACAGGAACGAATTTCACTGTAAACATATAAAAGTAATATCTTAAGGAAAATATGGAATAAATCGTGTTGAGACGTAACGCTAAAGGAAAAAAAATCGGTGGCTGTTATTACTAACATCAATAAACAAGACCACCGACACAGTGTTATTTATCAAATATACAGAGACAGGAAAATAAAGCTGAAGCAGGAGAAGAGGCTACTCATAAAATGTTTCAAGTTCATACACGCTCATTACACACAGCAGAAATAAGACCATGTAACCAGGTAACAGCTGGGATTACAGCTCCTCTTGATATTATTAGCCCCAATACAAGTGCAGGGAAGATCCCCGATGAGAGAAGCTCTGATTACGTACAGTTACCACAGCAGCAAAGGATGTGGATGTGAAGCTCTGGTGTCTAACTTACAGCTTCTTCTCTGAGCAGCTTGCCGTTTCCTGCTGGTGAGGTTTAGTGTGTCTGTAACTCGAGCGATCACCTGTCGCGTCGGCCGTGAATCACACGCAAACACACCCGAGCTCAACCGATTCATCTGTTAAGAGAGGAGGGAATATGGCGACTCGCCTCCCGATTGGAATTCCCCCAAAGCTGTTTCTCAGACTTCATTCTTTTTTTTTTTTTCTTTTTGATTATTATTAGTAACACTGGATTTTACACTGCCATAATGTTCACTGAGGTTTACTTCCTAATTGTTAAACATTCTGCGAACAAAACAGTGGCCGATGAGACACTCGACACGTGAATCCGAACTTATTCCTTCTGGTCTTCGATCTCCTGGAAGCCCCGCCCCTTCCACACAGTGTCCCCTGCTCTCGACTCACACCAGCGTCCTCTGAGAACGTGGAACATCCTATACTGACTCTGAGATCAGTATAGGATGCCTAACATTAGACAGATAGGTATGTGATTCAGACTCAGACTCGATTCAGACTCTTAATTCATTCATCTTCTACCGCTTATCTGAACTACCTCGGGTCACGGGGAGCCTGTGCCTATCTCAGGCGTCATCGGGCATCAAGGCAGGATACACCCTGGACGGAGTGCCAACCCATCGCAGGGCACACACACACTCATTCACTCATGCAATCACACACTACAACTGGACAATTTTCCAGAGATGCCAATCAACCTACCATGCATGTCTTTGGACCGGGGGAGGAAACCGGAGTACCCAGAGGAAACCCCCGAGGCACGGGGAGAACATGCAAACTCCACACACACAAGGTGGAGGCGGGAATCGAACCCCGACCCTGGAGGTGTGAGGCGAACGTGCTAACCACTAAGCCACCTCAATTCAGACTTAAGTCGCAAATTTGAGATTTGAGACTTGCTTGACAAATATTAAAAAAAGACTTGACTTTGACTTGACATTCATGACTTGAGACCTCCTTGTGACTTGCACACGTGTGTGACTTACTCCCACCTCTGGTACATGTGTTTATTCTGCTCCTGATGATGTTTGGCAGGTTTTTCCTTTTCGATCTGCGCTCCTGTGAGCTTTTCCTGCTTAACACAGAACAGTATGAACTGAGGAAATGTCAGTCACCTGGGCATTAGGCATCTGTGGGAATTTTTATTTTTTTTTGTGGCTATTAATTCATTTCATTCTGCTACGTCACATCGAGTTTGTGTAGTCGGTGTCAGGTCGCACTCCACGGTTGTCCTTTTGTCTCCCGCGTGCAGGCGAGCTGCGGCACATCAGTAACCTGAAGCCGTGGGGTTTGTTCGAGGTGCTGCTGGAGAAGTACGAGTGGCCGCTGGAGCAGGCGGCGCAGTTCAGCGACTTCCTCCTCACCATGCTGGAATTTATACCAGAGAAACGAGCTACTGCGGCAGAATGCCTACAGCATCCCTGGTTAAGCTCTTAACACACACACACACACACACACACCATGCAGTTTGGTAACCTGGTGCACGGATATAAAACACTTTTCAGTGAGTTCTGTTGGTATTAATGCTAGAAACCAGAAGGAACAGTATCACGAGCACATCGTTTTCTTAGCTAGAACCTCAAATCTATCGTTTTTATAAGTATTTAAAGGAGCTTCGGTCTCTCTACATGGTGCAGATGAAGTCTGACGTGCGTGGTGTCGACCGTCTTCATCATCCAGTCATCTCGACGTGTAGGACGCTCATACGGTTTATATGTTACAATAGTGCCTTGATGCTCTAAGCTTCAAATAAAAGATGTTTAAAAATAAAGCAAGAAAGAAAACAGATGCGGCTTCACCTTTTTATATTTGTTCTCCGTGTGAAGAATGTTTGTCGTTTGTGAACACGCAGCTCTGTACATGAAGACTTGACTAAATAAAGACACGGGAGCTTGAACTCGTCTTCTACCTTTTACTCCAGAATAAAACACAGTGGGGTTCAGCGTGCGCTAACGTAGTGTTTCTCAGGGATGTAATGCAACATGCATGAAGTGGGCGTGGCCTGTTGTTACAAAAGTAGTAAACAAACTATCGTCTAATTTGACCACACATTGTTTACAGTTTAGCAACAATAAGCCACTAATAACACAATTTAAACCCACATCCCCTTTGACCAGGCTGTTAATAAGGATGCGTCATGTTCATGTAAACGAGCTCTAACCGAATGGCCACATGAAAGTACCAGGAGAAATAAAACAAAAACCTCAATTTATGTCACATTGTTTATTGACCAAAACATCACACAAGTTTATTATCTCATTTTCAAACACCACGCAAGCTCGCCTCACTGTGTCTAATCCTCAGAACAGCTTCTGATTCCTCTCTGGTTCACTTTTAATGGGTCTGACCTTCATAAAAGTGATGAGGTGAACATTTCTGCACCAACAAACCAGCTCCTGTTCTAAAAAAAAAAACAACTATCCGTTCATTCTAACAACGTGGCCGTTCTGTGTCATCCTGCTGTGGATTTTACTCGTACGAACGACACCTAGCCAAAACGAAGTAGCAGGTACGACGTGCTACACTGGAACTCTTCCTGTGAGGACAAGATCTGAAATTAAACACTAAGCAATATGCATGTGGGCAAAAAAAATTGCCTTTAATATCCAGGTTAAAAAATAAATAAAAAGATGTAAGTACATCCTGAGAGTTGTACTGTTCATTTTTTATACTGTATCCACGTGTTAGAAATTACAATATCTGAATTTGAGTTTGATGTGGCCTGAGACTCCCTGAAGTGCATCACACACACACACACACAGCGCCTTGCAGAGCCCTGTGTGTCCACATGAGGGCACGACGAGACGTAATGAAAGCACTAAAACATGAACGGTGGACTTTACAAGCTTATACGGGGCTCTTGGAAATCAGTCAAGACAAAAATGAAGCATGTAAAAACATCTGCACCGACTTTGTGAAAACTTTGTGTAGGTCGTTATTTCTTTTTTTTGCTCCGTTACCACAAGTTCGTTCGGACAGCATTTCTAGTGCTCCAAATACATTGCTGCTTCGGTCACTTTTTCCTGCACACCACCGTCCAGCCATCTTCCTCCTCCTCTTCCTCTTCTTCTTTAGGGGCAGATGAAGACGGCTGCTGTTTCGCTGCTGTGCTGCTCACTGAAGCTCCCACTCCGGCTTCATCACAATCCATACACTGTACAGAGAACGCTTTAGGTTACGACCTTAAGTTCAATTCAGTAGCTTATTAGAAATCTTTCAATTCAGGAGAGAAATGAGAAACGTTATCCTTTAAGAAGAGATTTTTAAATGCTGATTATTATCCTAGAACAATACATCATGTTAGTCAGCAGCTCTAAACTATAAAACTTTCAAACATGATACAACAAAAGAAAACACAGCTTGTTATAGCGTCATGTTCAGGACAAAACTAGAGCATGTAAATCCTGACTCCTCTCGCAGCAGATACTTTAGACTCCTTGACACTGGAGACTCCTTCCCTAAATATTCAAATAAAGTCTCCTTACACAAATCTTCTAACTAACGTATCAACAATTATATGTTTTTCCGTGTCAAATATCGGTTTAATCCGCTTGACTTCAATGGTCTGTCAATCAAATTCCAGGAAATTAGTTGTTGCTAAGGAAACCAGGGTATGTTAAAATAAACCTCACACGTGGCGCTGTTACGTTAGGAGGCGTGAAAGAATATTAATCGAAACCTCTTGACCAATCAGCATACATGAATTAATGCTTAAGCTTTCGCTCATTCGTCTGCGCTTGTAAAGAACACAAAGGATCTTTTTCTCCTGGTGTCTGTAGCCATGACAATGTTAGCGGAGACGATGCGTTAGTGGAGGTTTGTCACTTCTTTACACCACTGTAAATAACTGCAGTAAGATTGAATAAATAATAAAGTCTGTTCGTGGCTAAACCTCATCACCGTCGTCGCTTCCCTCTGCTTCCTCTGTAGGGGTTTTAATAGATGTGGCTTTTGCTCTTCCTCTGGACTTTTCCAGTGTTAACTGGCTGATCTGCTGTCTGACCTCGGGCAGTTTCCCCTCCTTACACTGCTGGAACATCACACACACCTTCTGGGCCACCTGAAAACATAAAGAGAAAGCACCTGATTTTGTTATTTAGAGAGAGAGAGAGAGAGAGAGAGAGAGAGAGAGAGAGAGAGAGAGTGAGAATGAGAGACAGAGAGAGACTGAGACAGAGAGAGAGACAGTGAGAGAGAGAGACAGTGAGAATGAGAGACAGAGAGAGACTGAGACAGAGAGAGAGACAGTGAGAGAGACTGAGACAGAGAGAATGAGAGACAGAGAGAGAATGAGAGACAGTGAGAGAGACAGTTGATATAACCGTGTCTCTGAGTACTGACTATGAAGAACCCAAACCAGGATTATCCAGCTTGCATTCAGTAAATATGAGTGTCACACCTGTGGGAGGCTTCCATCATCTACCATCGTGTCAAACTCATTGTTCATCAGATCAGACAGGAAGTCCTCCACTTCATCCTGCTCGAGATCACCTGCACGTGTGAACACCACAGAGCACGTGAATACTGTTGTTGTTGTTGTTGTTGTTGTTGTGTCCGAAAGTCACAATGAACTGAACAGATAAAAATGAGCTTACTGTTGTCGTGAAAATATTGTTGAACCGCATCCACCATCCAGTCGGCCTTCTGCTGGCTGTAAACTCCACCGAAGCCGTTATCAACCGCTATCTGGGTAAATAAAACACAATAAACCTCCAGGAACAGTAAAAAAAAAAAAGTGCTAAACACGTTTAACTGCGTTGTTGAAGCGGGTGCTATGGCAACGAGTATCGGGTGCTATGGCGACGGGTATCGGGTGCTATGGCGACGAGGAAGTTTAACATACCGTGTCATCACAGTACACACTACTGATTATTCAGTAAACGATAACTACAGCAACTAAATTATGAACTTAACGTTAGCCGGTTAGCATTCAGTCTCGCGCGCGCGCGCACGTAGTTTGTGCTCATCGTGTCTTTTTTTTAACGTCTTTTCGATTCGATGAAACTTCTTATCGCTTTTACAACACAGCAGTAATCGGCGGTACCTGTAACACCGGCCAGGTTTCTAACACAGCTCTCACTGCTTCTGTAAACACCTCACGTGGAGAGGACAAGAGCGCCGCCATTTTAAACTCCGTCAGACCAAAACAATCGCTCACAGAGTTTAAAACTGTGGCCAGGAGAAAACAGTCGATACCAGACGGAGAGAGAGGGAGGGAGAGAGAGAGAGGGAGAGAGAGAGAGAGAGGGAGGGGGAGAGAGAGAGAGGGAGGGAGGGAGAGAGAGAGAGAGAGAGAGAGAGAGAGAGAGAGAGAGAGAATGAATGAGAGAGAGAGAGAGAGAATGAATGAGAGAGAGAAAGAATGTGAGAGAGAGAGAGAGAATGAATGAGAGAGAAAGAATGTGAGAGAGAGAGAGAGAGAGAGAGAAAATGAATGAGAGAGAGAGAGAGAGAGAGAGAGAGAGAGAATGAATGAGAGAGAGAAAGAATGTGAGAGAGAGAGAGAGAATGAATGAGAGAGAAAGAATGTGAGAGAGAGAGAGAGAGAAAATGAATGAGAGAGAGAGAGAGAGAGAGAGAGAATGAATGAGAGAGAGAGAGAGAGAGAGAGAGAATGAATGAGAGAGAGAAAGAATGTGAGAGAGAGAGAGAGAATGAATGAGAGAGAAAGAATGTGAGAGAGAGAGAGAGAGAGAGAGAGAGAGAGAGAGAGAAAATGAATGAGAGAGAGAGAGAGAGAGAGAGAGAGAATGAATGAGAGAGAGAGAGAGAGAGAGAGAATGAATGAGAGAGATTCAAGTTTATTTGTATTGCACTTTTTACACTTGACATTGTCTCAAAGCAGCTTTACAGAATATAAACATAGAACAAAAGGTTAATATAAAGATTAATATAAAGATTAATATTAGATAGATTTTAACATGTTTGTATTTATCCCTAATGAACAAGTCTGACTCCATTTAATAGTGAAGGAAGGAACCTTGAGAGGAACCAGACTCAAAGGGGAACCTCATCCTCATATGGGTGACACTGGAGGGTGTGATTATAAACATGCAGTCTGATAAATGTTGTATTGATGCAATTAACATATCTGCTGTTCATGGTATTTGCAAGTATGATGTAATAGTGCACAATATTATGGGATGTATTATGTGTACGCCTGACTAAAGAGATGAGTATTTAATCTAATCCCGTGACTCCTAATGATGTTCTCTAATGGAAGCATGTATATCGAGAAAAGAAGAGGTCCTAGGACTGATCCTTGAGAGACCCCATAGGCAATAAACTGGCAATAAACTTGAAGATTCACCATTTAATACTACAAAATGGTATCGATCAGACAGGTAGGATCTAAACCAACTTAAAGCCTGTCCATGAATACCTGTGTAATTTTGTAAGCGATCTAGGAGAATGCTGTGATCTATAGTATCGAATGCAGCACTAAGGTCAAGTAGAACTAATAGTGACATACAGTCTTGGTCCGTAGTCAGGAACAAGTCGTTTGTAACTTTCACAAGTGCAGTTTCTGTGCTATGATGGGGCCTGAAACCTGACTGAAACTCTTCAAAGATTTTGTTCTCCTGTAAGAAGGAGCTCAGTTGAACAGACACAACATTTTCTAGTATTTTAGACATAAACAGATGATGTTAGTTTGGTCTGTAATTTGATAGTTCATTAGGATCTAAATTCTGTTTCTTAATGAGGGGCCTAATAACTGCCAACTTGAAAGATTTAGGGACGTAACCTTAAAGCTCTGTAGTTGTGAGTGTAGAGCTTTAGGTGAGACTGGGTCACAAGGTGCTCTCGTATGTTGAACATCAACTATTTTGTTTCATTCATTCATTCATCTTCTACCGCTTATCTGAACTACCTCGGGTCACGGGGAGCCTGTGCCTATCTCAGGCGTCATCGGGCATCAAGGCAGGATACACCCTGGACGGAGTGCCAACCCATCACAGGGCACACACACACACACACTCTCATTCACTCACGCAATCACACACTACGGACAATTTTCCAGAGATGCCAATCAACCTACCATGCATGTCTTTGGACCGGGGGAGGAAACTGGAGTACCCGGAGGAAACCCCCGAGGCACGGGGAGAACATGCAAACTCCACACACAAGGTGGAGGCGGGAATCAAACCCCGACCCTGGAGGTGTGAGGCGAACGTGCTAACCACTAAGCCACCGTGCCCCCCCCATTGTTTCTGATGCTTTCAATGCTTTTTCAATCAGTGAAGAATCTAATAAAGTCCTCACTACTGAACTGTGATGGAATAATAGTGTGTTCAGATTTCTGTTTTTACGGGTTTCTCTCTTGAGGGTGCGAGTATGATTTTTATACCACGGTGCAGGTGTTTTGTCTCTAACCTTCTTTAATTGAATGGGGGCAACAGTGTCTAACGTGCTAGTGAATATAGCGCCTATGCTGTTAGTCTAGATGGTTTGTGTTTAAGGGTACAGTAAGAAGTCCAGATAGATCAGGCAGGTTATTGTGAATCTGTCTTTAGTGGTCGGAATAATAGTTCTACCGAGTCGATAACGTGGTGAGACACAGTTACTCTGTTCTACAGGTAGTGTGTACAGTATGAGGTAATGGTCTGTAATGTCATCACTTTGAGGTATGATATCTATATCAGTGACATCTCTTCCGTGTGATATTAGTATGAAGACGATGAGTTGCGCTGGTGATGTTTTGTTTAAGCCCAAATGAGTTTAGTAAGTCCATAAATGTGAGTCCTAAAGCATCGTTTGTATCGTCAACGTGAATGTTAAAGTCTCCTACAATTAACGCTTTATGGAAATTAACCAATAGGTCTGAAAGAAAATCTGCAAATTCTCTAAGAAAATCAGTGTAGGGCCCTGGGGGTCTATACAGGGTTGCTAGAGCAAGAGACATCAGGGATTTTTTCGTGTGCATGACATGGAGAGAGAGAGAGAGAGAGAGAGAGTGTGAGAGAGAGAGAGAGAGAGATATCATGACCATAATAAACAACCTTTGCAATAGAATGTTTTTGTACTCTGCAGCACTACAATTTCACGTCACTGAAAACAAGAGGCTCGAACCTGTTCCAGCACGACAAGGTGACGTCCATGAAGACATGGTGTGTTAAGTTCAGAGTGAAAGAACTCGAGTGTCCTGCACAAAGCCCTGACTCTCACTCAACCCCACTGATCACCTTTGGGATGAATTGGAACACCGACTGAACCCCAGACCTCCTCACCGTCCTGACATCAGTGTCTGATCTCACTAATGCTCTTGTAGCTGAATGGTCACAAATCCCCAAAGCCGTGCTCCAAAATCTAGTGGAAAGTCTTCTAAGAAGAGTGGAGCTTATTGTAACAGCAAAGGAGGGAATAAATCTGAAACGGAATGTTGAACAAGCACATGGTCAGGTGTCCACATACTGGTCATATTGTATAGTATAATTTTAGAATTATTAAAAAATATATATATATTTTCCATTACACCAGATTACAGCACAACTTTGGTTTAAAAACTATTCCAGTTTTCTGAAAGGTTACTGCTATAACATCATCCTGTAACTGTTTGCATATCCGTCGTGATTGGTTTAAAGACTTTGAGCTCATTTTGTGACCTCACAACGATGTTACTTCTGCCAATAAAGTGTTCGTGACGCAAAAAATAACGAACGCTGAACGGATTTGTGAAGCCGGAAAGTGTAAGAAACCTTAAAATCCTCAGAAAAGAATGTACCTTTATTTAACTATATATATTTATATATGTATATATATATTTGATACAGTGAATAAACATAAATATACAACATTGATCAAAGATATCTCTTCATATATCTGCACTGTGGGTTTGTGGTTTCATCAGAACAGTGAACAGCGTTTCGTAGTGAAACCAGAGTAATAAAATAGAAACACAAACGATCAGCATTTTGGTTATTTTGGAAGATTTAAAAACCAACCCATGCAAGGTCTCATATCACTTTGGTATTGACCGAGAGGAAAAGCTAAAGTCAGTCGACAAACCAAGCAGCCGCACGAAACACACCAAGGCGCAAAAAGATCGATAACTCGTCATTTTAAGTAATGACTTATAATCTAAACACAGAGCAGGTTATTAAACTGTTCTGAAGAGAGAGGCGTATTTGTGGGACAATGAGGTGGAACAGAAATTCATGAAATTAAGGATGGGATGTGTGGAAGGTGACGTGGGTGTTTGCTGTGAAGATTTTAAAAAATTATAAATATTAGAAAAATCTTTAAAAATTCATGCTTGGAAGAATTTTGCTTGCGAATTTCTTTAAAAATGGCTGAAACGTGAAGCGTAAATCGTTTCCAGTAACCCTATGTACAAGAGCGAGCGGATTGAAGTTGTCGATCGTGTCGCTTGTTTTAATCGAGTGCAAAAGTTTGTAGAACAAATTCAAGAGATGTGAATTTTTAGTGGTGATACGTGTGTAAGGTTATTAATGATAAAACTTTTTTTTTGTTTAAAAAAAACAACAAAACCCTTTGTCCAATCTAATACTGTATAACTGCCAACAACCTCTTTTTTTAATACCTCAGTTATAGTTTCCTTTTCTTCTGCTTTTTGTATATGCAATTAACTTGGATAAAATACTCAATTCCTAAAAAACAAATAAAAAAAGTCTGATTACATTGTGATAAAGTGCTAAACGTTGGGATCATGGAACATGAATCGTTTTATTTCTATATATATATCTATATCTATATAGATATAGATATATATAGAGTCGGTACAGCTGGCGAGTGGTACAGCGGCAGTCTGCACTTCTGCTCCTGTGCCAATCACAGTGACTTTAGCCAGTATCGTGGGTGTCTGAGCTCATGTATGTGGAAGAGGGCAGATGGCTTTTTCCTCTAAACGTTACGCTGCATGATTTGATGCGTCATGAGGCAGTTGGTTTTGCATGTCTTGGAGGAAGCATGAGTCAACGCTTAGCAGCTGTTATGTGATGGCGGTGGTGATGGCTGGTGGGCGGAGCTTGGTAGATGATGACGTTATACATTAGCTGGAAGAATTTCTGGGCTCTGAATTTCATGCTCAGTAACAAATTCAGTAAATTCAAAGTTTTACCTGTAAATGTGTGAAACGGTGTTAAACAATTGGCTCTTAACAGAGGACAAGATACAAACTGAATGCTCCACTAAACCTCTGAGGGAATGAACATGGATTTCGATGAGGAAACACTGAACATTTTACAGCGTTCTGTACAAATCAAACCGTGTAGAATTGACTAGAAATTTACATTCAGATCCTGATCTCCTAAACCTGCAGTGAGAGTCATACAGAAGTTCATAAAGAAATACATTAAAAAAAAAAGGAACAAGCGTGGAGTTTGGGCCAATGATTGTATTGCCTGAAAAACAGAATTCACATTTTTTTTGTCCTCCTGCACAAAAACACATTCCAGTCCGTGTGTGTTGCTCCGAGTCGAACGTCCTGCCTCAGCATCAGGCTCGGAGAAAGTCCCGGTGTGGAAGTGTGCGGAAATAACAGTCCAGTCAGCCGTGTTTCCACATCGTTCAGTCTTTCTGAAAGGACGGCGAGTGTCGTGATATTCAGTCTAAGTTTGCACAGGTTCCAGAGTTTGGTGAAAACATGCAAACTATTGCAAGAGCGAGAACACAAAGTCTGTGTGTAATCATGTCAGAACATATTCAGGGACAGGGAGTGTGTGTGTGTGTGTGTGTTTTTTTACACAGCCATGGCATGAGATTTGTAAAATTAGTGAGTGCATAAATGATCTTTCAGAGCACGCTGAAATACATCAGAAACCAGGCCTGGGCTCTTTAGAGCAGGTATTGCTTTCTCATCAGTGGGGTGTGTTTCGTGTCCCCCACCTTCACCTCCACACACAAACATGCACAGAAACAAAACACATACAGAGACGTTTCAAAAGCAGCTCCATGTTAAACAGGAACAGAGCCTTGGCTCTTTTAATCCATACCGAATAGTAAATTAAAAACTAATAAAAAGATTAATACTGATCATGTTTCTGCTTGCATGGAAACAGAACATCGAAAACAGACGACGAGTAAAAAGGAACATTAAAAGCACATCACACTGAGTGCGGTGTTGGCTCAGATCACGCCGGGGTGTGCGGCCGTGTGTACGCTGAGGACGTTATGTACGCACGCAGAACCACACAGATAGTGCGATAGAGGAAGAGAGAAAGGGGGTAGATAGAGAGAGAGAGAAGGAGAGAGAGAAAATGAGAGCGGTGAAGGAGAGACGCAGAACAGACAGCAAGCAGGGACGATTAAAAACAAGAGACGGGTCCCAGAGGAACCCGATATCAGATCTCACACACACACACACAACGATAATTAGTGGACTAATACAGGAGTCTTCACATGAAGCCATTTCATCTCTTCAACAGTAGGTGCAGTGTCCTTCACCCTATTCCACCCTTTTCTATCCCCTACTTCTTACACACTACAGAGTGCATCATGGGTGCGTTTAATCCCTAGATGGTATTTGGACACCAGGCTACTGCTATGCAACTAAAGAAATTCTTATCAACACAGAATTTTATATCAAGCCTGATACATGTGGAGGGAGGGAGAGAGAGAAAGAGAGAAATCCCACAATGCTCTACAATGGAGTTTGTATTCCAGCAATAAATCCTAGTAGTGAAAGAATACAATAAAGCACTTGGTGTTTGTAGAGAACAGGGAGCAGGGCTCTATTAGGGACACAGCCAGAGGAGACGGAGTGAACACGATAAACCGGCTCTTATGTTTCATCAGATGTTTTAAATAAAAGTGACTTTAGAGAGAGAATGAATGGATTATTGCGTTCTGTGTCACTTATTGCCATGTGTGAGGAGGTTAAACCCGCTGCAGCTCTTCCCCATCACACTGAAATGGAAGAAACGCGTTCATTTTGTTCCATATAAGGAAAAGTGGTCAAATCGTGTAAGATACACCAGCTAGAACTACTGCACTATAACCATATATTCTTTGTTTAAAAAATATATGAACACAATAATAATAGAGAACTATAAGCTTAATATGGTCATGTTGCTTTATAAATCCACTTCCTGTCATTGCACTATTCACTGCTCTTCTGTTATTTACACTGTACCACAGACTTCCACCACATCTCTCACACACACACAATCATCTTCACAGGTGAAGGGGAATGACGAACTAAGGCTCTGAGAAAACATCATATAACATTATTAATAATAACAACAACAACTTGACCTTCACCTTCAGACACAGTGGTGTCATGGGTTTTTACACACACACACACACACAGAATAAAAGGGTGTGGGACCTAAACACCACACCAAAGAACTCACACGCACAGGCACACACAAACAGACACACACACACACACACACACACCCACACACACACACCCACACACACCCACAGAATAAAAGGGTGTGGGACCTAAACACCACACCAAAGAACTCACACGCACAGGCACGCACAAACAGACACACACACACAGAGGCACACACACAGAGGCACACACACAGTCACGCATACGCATACACAGACATACACACACACACACCTTTTCAATGGGGAGGCACCAATTTTTTGTTTAATTTCACTTTTCTAATCTGGTGAAATTGTGATTTTGAACTGCAATTTTATTCTTTTTGTTCAACTCAGATTTAAAGCAAATGGATCGTCATCCTCTAAACAATAATCTGGCACGGACTGAAACTTAAAGCAGCCGTTTGTTACATTTAGAGCCTGTCTTTAGTGTGAAAGGGATTTCAGGCTCTACCCTCTCTGCACGTAGAACTTCCCTTCCATGTAGAACTCTATGGGTTTGATCTGGAATCGTGTCGGGGAAGAAACACTGGTTATTGGTTCTATGTAGAATATTAAAGGGTTGTTAAAAACACATAAGTACTGTAGATTATAGACTTTTCCCCCTGAACGCATTACGTAAGGTTCATAAAAGGGGTGTGGCTGAGAAACTCTTTTCCGGCTGAGGGGGCGGAGCCAATATCCACTCTAGAAAACGTAATTATTATTTTTATTTTTACAAAAGTTCTGCATCCTTACTGAGAAAGTTGCGAGTTGAAATGCCAGGACTGAGATGTTTCAGAAAGCCACAGCTGAGGCTCTGAGACAAACCTGGATTCTGCCTCACTAATAAAAGTGAACAAACAATTCGATTCTCATTTAAGGGAAAAAACAAACAAAACAGGAAGTAGCAGATGGCTGTGAGGGCAAAAATACAGAGACGCTGGGGGACGTGCGGGGAAAGGTGGAAGCTCGAATGATTTAAAGGAGGGAAAAATCTTTGGTAAAATCATGCCGTGGTTTAGTTGTCAGTGTGTGTGTGCACGTGTGTGTGTGTGTGTGTGTGTGTGTGTGTGAGAGGGGCAGATTGCAAAGGCTAAGGAGGAAGACTAAAACAAAGGCTTGAATGCATAACAGTATTCAATCCTGTTCAACAGTCAGAGATCTGAAGCCAAGGATATTATTATTATTAGCCGTTCGCTTCATCATTAGTGGTTCTTGTAACGAATTCAAAAGAAATTACAAAAAAAAACCTAATCAATTACAGTAAAGTCAAATTCGACCTGGCGTGCAGCCGCTTCGTTTTTCTTTTATCTTCTCGTGATACGACTGACTGTAAGTGAGCGGGAAGAGAACATGGCTTTATAGGTACATGCAGACGGAGTGCAGAATCATGACACAAACGCTATAAATACAAAAAAAAAAACAACACAAATATGATTCTCATCTTCCCATGTAAACATCTAGTAACCCCACCCTTTTTTTTTTCCTTCCTAAAAACAATGTCACGTGACAGCAACGACTCAGAGAAGTGAAAAGAAAACAAACAGGGATCCCTTCATCATAATCGCACACAAACATCTCTCTGTTCGTCGTCCTTTCTTCTTTCTTTCAGCATAGTCGAGCCTCGGGCCGATCAGAAGAGCAGACTCTGTCGCTGAGATATGCTGTTCACTGAGAAGGGGGGGGAGAGAGGGAGAAAGAGAGAGGGGAGCGAGAGAGGGAGAGAGAGAGAGATAGAGGGAGAAGGAGAGAGGGAGAAAGAGAGAGAGGGAAAATGAGAGAGAGGGGGAAAAAGAGAGAGAGAGAGAGAGAGAGAGGGAGAGGGAGAGGTTAGAAAATGCAGAATGACATGATTTATCTTTCCTGTAGTAAATAAATAAATAACTTAATAAAAAATTCTAACACTTCTAGATTTATTTGTGAATGTAGGTGTGTTTTTTTATAAAGCCTTCCTTTTTCCTCCATGTCACAAAAGGAGCTGTGTGTCTTCAGCTCGAAAGAGCACATTAACATGACCCCTCTGCCCTCCTGAGACTGTCACTCACACTAATAGGCCAATGAAGCACATGCACAAGTGTGTATGTGCTCGAACGAACACACACACACACACACACACACCATCAGGAGGATCAGGGCACTGCTAGCTCAGCAGCAGAATTTATTAACGTGTGTGTGTGTGTGTGTGTGTGTGTGTGTGTTGAATAACAATAACAGCTCTGAACTGTTGCCTTTTCTGCCGCTTTGATAACATCAAAAATTGAGGATGGAAATTGAGGCTCTCGAGATAGCAGCTAGAGACTGAAGAGGTTGTTCAACAGCTTGACCACTTAAAGTGAGTTGCACTCAACGTCCCTCACACACACTTACACACACGATCATAATACACATTTACATGTGAAATCCCAACCTGGCTCAAAAGTGCAGCTCAGAAGGAAATGTCCAGGGCTTTTAGCTAATAAAAGCACACTGTATATACACTGTACTGTATATGGCACAATGTAGTTGACTGAATTAATAGCTATGGTTTAAATGATCTTTAGAGGTAATCAGTCAGCCATGCAAGGAGACTTTGAGGAGAACAACCTCTTAATCAATACACAAAATAACATACTACATACGCCTTATTACTTCTAATCACATTCTCTGGTGTCCCCAAATGAGGATGGGTTCTGTTCTGGTTCCTCTCAAGGTTTCTCTCTCATACCATCTACGGGAGATTTTCCTTGCCACAGTTGCCTCAGGCTTGTTCATTAGGGATAAATACAAATAGATTTAAAGATGAATAAAGAGAGAAATGTGCAGGATGAAGGTGGATGTACTGTACCGTACCTAAGGAGTCATGGAGCCTTAAGCAAAGGATTTGGAACAGCAATGAACAATGAAATGAAAGAATAAAAGTGATAAAGAGAGAGAGACAGAATGACAGAGAAAGGCGGAGAGAGAGAGGGACAAAAGAGAGAGAGAGAGAGAGAGAGAGAGAGAATGAAAGAGAGAAATATAGAGATAAAACACAAAAGAGAGAGAGACAGCAAGAGAGAGAATGAAAGAGACAATGAAAGAGAGAATGAAAGAGAGAGAGATAAAACACAAGAAAGAGGTAAAGAGGGTAAAAATGTGGGGTGTCTGAAAGAGGTATAAATGAAGCAGCTAAAGAAGTGAAAAGATACAGAAAGTAAAAAAGAAAACTAAAAACAGAGAAAGTGTTTGAGTTAGTGAGAGATAGATAGAGAGGATAGATATATATATATATATATATATATATATATATATATATATATATATATATATATATATATATATATATACACATACACAGGGAGTGCAGAATTATTAGGGAAGTTGTATTTTTGAGGATTAATTTTATTATTGAACAACAACCATGTTCTCAATGAACCCAAAAAACTCATTAATAGCAAAGCTGAATATTTTTGGAAGTAGTTTTTAGTTTGTTTGTAGTTTTAGCTATTTTAGGAGGATATCTGTGTGTGCAGGTGACTATTACTGTGCATAATTATTAGGCAACTTAACAAAAAACAAATATATACCCATTTCAATTATTTATTTTCACCAGTGAAACCAATATTACATCTCAACATTCACTAATATACATTTCTGACATTCAAAAACAAAACAAAAACAAATCAGTGACCAATATAGCCACCTTTCTTTGCAAGGACACTCAAAAGCCTGCCATCCATGGATTCTGTCAGTGTTTTGATCTGTTCACCGTCAACATTGCGTGCAGCAGCAACCACAGCCTCCCAGACACTCTTCAGAGAGGTGTACTGTTTTCCCTCCTTGTAAATCTCACATTTGATGATGGACCACAGGTTCTCTATGGGGTTCAGATCAGGTGAACAAGGAGGCCATGTCATTAGTTTTTCTTCTTTTAGACCCTTTCTTGCCAGCCACGCTGTGGAGTACTTGGACGCGTGTGATGGAGCATTGTCCTGCATGAAAATCATGTTTTTCTTGAAGGATGCAGACTTCTTCCTGTACCACTGCTTGAAGAAGGTGTCTTCCAGAAACTGGCAGTAGGACTGGGAGTTGAGCTTGACCCCATCCTCAACCCGAAAAGGCCCCACAAGCTCATCTTTGATGATACCAGCCCAAACCAGTACTCCACCTCCACCTTGCTGGCGTCTCAGTCGGACTGGAGCTCTCTGCCCTTTACCGATCCAGCCACGAGCCCATCCATCTGGCCCATCAAGACTCACTCTCATTTCATCAGTCCATAAAACCTTAGAAAAATCAGTCTTCAGATATTTCTTGGCCCAGTCTTGACGTTTCAGCTTGTGTGTCTTGTTCAGTGGTGGTCGTTTTTCAGCCTTTCTTACCTTGGCCATGTCTCTGAGTATTGCACACCTTGTGCTTTTGGGCACTCCAGTGATGTTGCAGCTCTGAAATATGGCAAAACTGGTGGCAAGTGGCATCTTGGCAGCTGCACGCTTGACTTTTCTCAGTTCATGGGCAGTTATTTTGCGCCTTGGTTTTTCCACACGCTTCTTGCGACCCTGTTGACTATTTTGAATGAAACGCTTGATTGTTCGATGATCACGCTTCAGAAGCTTGGCAATTTTAAGAGTGCTGCATCCCTCTGCAAGATATCTCACTATTTTTGACTTTTCGGAGCCTGTCAAGTCCTTCTTTTGACCCATTTTGCCAAAGGAAAGGAAGTTGCCTAATAATTATGCACACCTGATATAGGGTGTAGATGTCATTAGACCACACCCCTTCTCATTACAGAGATGCACATCACCTAATATGCTTAATTGGTTGTAGGCTTTCGAGCCTATACAGCTTGGAGTAAGACAACATGCATAAAGAGGATGATGTGGTCAAAATACTCATTTGCCTAATAATTCTGCACTCCCTGTATATATATATATATATATATATATATATATATATATATATATATATATATATTTATATATATATAGAGAGGATAGATAGAGATAGAGATAGAGAGAGAGAGAGAGAGAGAGAGAGACGGTGTGTAGTAAACCCTGAAGAAATGAATGAATAGATGGACAGAATAATGTTCACAGCAGATGATGCAACTCCATCAGCAGCGGGTTATTTTAAAGAAAACTAGCATCGTTGGAAGTTAGAGCAGCATCACTCATAAATAACAGTGTGAGAGAGAGAAGCATAAAGAAAGAAAGAATGGTTTTAAAGAGAAAGTGTGTGAGAGAGCAGGATGAGACGGGTGATGATAACAAGTCTGAGTGACAGCAGGCTGTGGTGGGGGTGGTGGAGGACATAATGAGCAGCTGCTACACTGGACTTCACTACATTGTGATTATACACATCATATGAAATCAGACGCTCTCAAGTCATTTCACTCCAGCTCATAGCTCATGAGGAGGTCTGCAAAAAAACACACGCTGCAACTGATTTATACACTAAATATTCTCTAGTTAAAGCACAACAAGGCTTTTAAACGACGCTGTACGTCATCACATCATGAACAACGTCGAAGCGACGAAGTGTAACAAAGTTTCTGTACCGGAGTCGGACATCGAGCTTGTCCTCATGGTCGTCTCCTTCTCCAGCTGAATGTCTTGAAGTGCAAATATGGATGTAGCTGAGAAGGGGAGAGAGAGAGAGAGAGAGAGAGAGAGAGAGGGAGAGGGAGAGTGTTAGTGACCTTATACACTCTTACGTTTACACACAGACACGGCTTCAGTCTGGTGAAGGAGGTGTGGCCTTTGTGCTGTCACTCTCAGTGAAGGAGGTGTGGCCTCTGTGCTGTCACTCTCAGTGAAGGAGGTGTGGCCTTTGTGCTGTCACACTCAGGGAAGGAGGTGTGGCCTTTGTGCTGTCACACTCAGGGAAGGAGGTGTGGCCTTTGTGCTGTCACACTCAGGGAAGGAGGTGGGGCCTTTGTGCTGTCACTCTCAGTGAAGGAGGTGGGGCCTCTGTGCTGTCACTCTCAGTGAAGGAGGTGTGGTCTTTGTGCGATCACAGTAAAAGAGGTGTGGCCTCTGTTGTCAGACGCTTAAGGTGGTGTGGCTTCTGTGCTGTCACACTCAGTGAAGGAGGTGTGGTCTTTGTGCTGTCACTCTCAGTGAAGGAGGTGTGGCCTTTGTGCTGTCACTCTCAGTGAAGGAGGTGGGGCCTCTGTGCTGTCACTCTCAGTGAAGGAGGTGTGGCCTTTGTGCTGTCACTCTCAGTGAAGGAGGTGTGGCCTTTGTGCTGTCACTCTCAGTGAAGGAGGTGGGGCCTCTGTGCTGTCACTCTCAGTGAAGGAGGTGGGGCCTCTGTGCTGTCACTCTCAGTGAAGGAGGTGGGGCCTCTGTGCTGTCACTCTCAGTGAAGGAGGTGTGGTCTTTGTGCGATCACAGTAAAAGAGATGTGGCCTCTGTTGTCAGACGCTTAAGGAGGTGTGGCTTCTGTGCTGTCACACTCAGGGAAGGAGGTGTGGCCTCTGTGTCTGACAGAAGCCATAACTGATTGACTGAGACAGGCAGTTAAAGATTTGTGGCCATTGTATCATCAGTCCAAGTGAAAGAGGCAAATGCTTTGTGCCCATCAGTCATAGTGGTACATACCCCTATCTCTGATACTAGCCTGTGTGTGTGTGTGTGTGTGTAAAATGTATCAAATTTATATAAAGTAAAGGACTAAGCGCTGAAAAGCTCATAAAATTCATGAACAATTTATGACAAAACGCACGGTATTATATTGTGTGTGTGTGCCCACTTACTGTCAGGCAGTGTGAGAACTCTCTCTCCCAGACAGTGAAAATATGAGTGTCTCATCGCTTCCTCTGCAGATATGCGCTTCTTTCCTTCAAACTGTAACGCCATTGCAGGAACAATGAAACACAAACACACACACACAATTGTACTGACTGCCACACAGAATATAAATAATGTAGACCTAACAGTGTACACAGTAGACTATAAAACACGGTGACTAACTTGTTGGAACACTATTGAATATCATTAAACACACAAACACTGCATGCACAGAGAAGTCTGGTGTTTGACGTGGGTCAGTGTCAATAGCATTGTATTGCTTCAGCAGCCAAACACACACTGGATCAGAAGTTCACACACAGGAAGCTGACGAACTAGATATATTTGATGATATATATTTTTTTAAAGATTTCATTATAGTAACTAGCCTTAAGAAATCAGCTTTTATTATTAGAGACATCGCAACATTCTGTACCTGCAGCAGTTTGGACAGCAGGTCTACTCCATCATTGTCCAGCCTGGAAAAGAGGAAGAAAGAGCAACAGATTGAGAGATCGAAACAGGAAAGGTTGAAAGAGTGTGTAGTTTGACAGTTAATGGAACAGTCAGGAGCCAAATCAGGTTTATAGCTTAACACTAACCCTGAGCACAGTCCATCAGCCAAGACACGTTTGTCTGATGTTTTCCTCTGTGCTTTAAATAGCTAAAATGGAATGAAAGTCTGAAACATGAAACATCCTTTCTATAAGCCTGCCTCACACCACACTCAGTTCTTCACCCAGGATTCTTTTTGCTTTAATTAGTGATTAAAAATGATGTGTGATGCTATTAAAATTGTTGTTTTTTTCCCCATTTCATGTTCCGTAAGCACATCCTGGTCAGGGGACTGAAAAAGCCACAAACACACACCATACACCACACACACACACCATACACACACACACACACACCATACACACACACAGACACACCATACACACACACAGACACACCATACACACACACAGACACACCATACACACACACCCACACCATAGACACACACACCCACACCATAGACACACACACCCACACCATAGACACACACACACACCATAGACACACACACACACCATAGACACACACACACACCATAGACACACACACACACCATAGACACACACACACACACCATAGAGACACACACCCACACCATAGACACACACCCACACCATAGAGACACACACCCACACACACCATAGAGACACACACCCACACACACCATAGAGACACACACCCACACACACCATAGAGACACACACCCACACACACCATAGAGACACACACCCACACACACCATAGACACACCCACACACACCATAGACACACCCACACACACCAGAGACACACCCACACACACCAGAGACACACCCACACACACCAGAGACACACCCACACACACCAGAGACACACCCACACACACCAGAGACACACCCACACACACCATAGACACACCCACACACACACACCATAGACACACCCACACACACACACCATAGACACACCCACACACACACACCATAGACACACCCACACACACACACCATAGACACACCCACACACACACACCATAGACACACCCACACACACACACCATAGACACACCCACACACACACACCATAGACACACCCACACACACACACACCATAGACACACCCACACACACACACCATAGACACACCCACACACACACACCATAGACACACCCACACACACACACCATAGACACACCCACACACACCATAGACACACACACAATAGACACACACACACCATAGACACACACACACCATAGACACACACACACACACCATAGACACACACACACACACCATAGACACACACACACACACCATAGACACACACACACACACCATAGACACACACACACACACCATAGACACACACACACACACCATAGACACACACACACACACACACACCATAGACACACACACACACACACCATAGACACACACACACACACCATAGACACACACACACACACCATAGACACACACACACACACACACCATAGACACACACACACACACACACACACCATAGACACACACACACACACACCATAGACACACACACACACACACACACACCATAGACACACACACACACCATAGACACACACACACACCATAGACACACACACACACCATAGACACACACACACACACCATAGACACACACACACACCATAGACACACACACACACACACCATAGACACACACACACACACCATAGACACACACACACACACACACCATAGACACACACACACACACACACCATAGACACACACACACACACACACCATAGACACACACACACACACACACACACACCATAGACACACACACACACACACACACACACACCATAGACACACACACACACACCATAGACACACACACACACACACACACACACCATAGACACACACACACACACCATAGACACACACACACACACACAATAGACACACACACACACACAATAGACACACACACACACACACCATAGACACACACACCATAGACACACACACCATAGACACACACACCATAGACACACACACCATAGACACACACACCATAGACACACACACACAAAACCACAGACGCGCAACCACAGACGCGCAACCACAGACGCACAACCACAGACGCACCACGCAACCAGCTCCACACCCACCACTGTGTCAAGAAGAAAACCGCTCAAGTAAAACTCAACCCAAACAAGAACTGGAGCCCGGGATCCAGCCTTGGAGCTTTGAAATGCCACATGCAGCGCATCAGATTTTGCCCTGACTCCTAATGTCTGAAAGCATCAGGTTTAAGGGAGGTTTAAGCAAACCCGCTTTCATCTGTACCAAAGTGACATTTGGCCTTTAATTTGTTCCTGTTGCTACATGAAAAAGAAAATTATTCTTAATGAGACTAGCATGGTTAAATAAAAGATAAAATAACATCGCTGTCTGACTTTTAGGTGAACTGTTAAAACTGATTAATTTAGTGTTTAGACTGGATTTTGGGAACCCCCCCACCCCCCCAATGTTAAGGCTATAGCAGAGTATGCTGTACTGAAGGGATGTGGTAGCCTAGGGGTTAAGGCATTGGTCTACTAATCAGAAAGGCAATGTGTTTGAATCCCAGGTCCACCAAGCTGCCATTGCTGGGCCCCTGAGAGAGGCTCTTAACCCTCAGTTGCTCAGTTGTATAAATTGAAAGTCACTCTGGATAAAGGTGTCTGCTAAATGGCAGAAATGTAAATGTACTGAGCAAAGAGGCTGCAGAATCTCTTTTATACCGAGGAGTGTGGTTGTGGAGGCAGTCGGCACGGTAACGGGGGTAGTTGTAGGAGATGAATTCTTCATTGGAGGTTATTCCAGGCCAGGTTTCTTCTGTAGGTGTCCCTGAGAGAAGCAGTACAGAGAGTTAGAAATACTGCAGAGATAGCCGAGAGGTAGAAGATTGAGTAAAAACTGTCTGATTTATTGCCAGGTCCTTCAGAGAAAGGTGAAGAGCAGTACCTAGCAGTTTGAAGATAAAGTGCAGCTCCTCCTCCACCGTGGATCCAGGGAACAGCGGCCGACCCGTAGCCATCTCGTAGAAGATACAGCCGACGCCCCTGCAACAAAGCAAATCATAGCTGCTTGGTTCTCCGGCATATGGATAAGAAAAACGAATAAACAGACAAGGACTGACCACATGTCGATCTGGGTGGAGTAATCCGTGCTGCCCAATAGGATGTCCGGTGGGCGATACCACAGAGTCACCACTTCATTCGAGTAAGTCTTGGTGGGAATCGACTTGGCTCGAGCCAGACCTACAAACAAAAGACAAACAAACCCAACTTTATTTTGGTATCTGGCACAGCTCGAAGCTAACAGAAATGCTAGCAGTTTTCGATATTGCGCAATACAAGTCAATTATATTTGCAATTGGTCTGAACAGTGCTTTATCTGAATAGCTGTAAATGTAAATGTCCCTTGTAAACATACAATTTTTAAAAAAAAGATTCTGCCATAAGGGGGCACGGTGGCTTAGTGGTTAGCACGTTCGCCTCACACCTCCAGGGTCGGGGTTCGATTCCCGCCTCCGCCTTGTGTGTGTGGAGTTTGCATGTTCTCCCTGTGCCTCGGGGGTTTCCTCCGGGTACTCCGGTTTCCTCCCCCGGTCCAAAGACATGCATGGTAGGTTGATTGGCATCTCTGGAAAATTGTCCGTAGTGTGTGATTGCGTGAGTGAATGAGAGTGTGTGTGTGTGTGTGCCCTGCGATGGGTTGGCACTCCGTCCAGGGTGTATCCTGTCTTGATGCCCAATGACGCCTGAGATAGGCACAGGCTCCCCGTGACCCGAGGTAGTTCAGATAAGCGGTAGAAAATGAGTGAGTGAGAGATTCTGCCATAAAATACAACCGAATGTAAAAACGTATAAACGTCACCGTTTGTTTCAAATACGGTTTATATTGTAGTTTGAGCCTTGAATCATTTTCCTGTACAGTAGCTTGTCCTTCACATTTGGTTTGAAGAATTCATTCAATGGAGCCATTTGGATGTGTTGCTTGGCCGAGTCATACATAATTTACGTAAAATTGAGCAAATGTCTCTGGAATCCTGGCTTCAGAAAATGAATGTGTGCTTTGTCTCTTGTTAGTGTGAACGCTAAAGCTAAGAAACTGCACACGTAAGTCCTCAATGGACTGAGTGGGTGTCTGAGTGGACCTGATTTAATGCATTTCGGTTCAAAAGCCCATGTTAAACACTTTTAATTTGTTTGAGTGTGGATGATGTCATTCTCTGACCGTGTGTGTGTGTGTGTGTGTGTGTGTGTTGGTGTGGGATTGGGTGTCGTACAGACCGAAGTCAGCCAGTTTGAGCTCCCCGCGGTCATTGATGAGGAGATTCTGGGGTTTGAGGTCTCGATGGAGGACTTTGCGTCTGTGACAGTAGTTCAGTCCTCGCAAAAGCTGGAACAAGAAGAGCTACCAAAAAAAAAAAAAAAACACCAGCATTTAAACAGCAATCATACAGCAGAGTAAAACACATCAGAGCTTACATAAGTAATGTAGAATCAGCTCTAGAGGCAAAGGTTTGACTCGTCGTTCTCAGACAAGGGAAAACAGAGCTGCTGTAAAATGGAGCAATGCGGTAACTCTCACCTTCACGTTGTGCATGTGGATGCAGTTCCCGCAGTCATCCAGATACTGTTTCAGGTCTTTATCCTAAACAGCGCACAAATGAACACAGTTAAGAGTGCTGGAGTTTCTGTGCTACTAACCAAAGGACAGGAATTTAAACCCCATACTGTCATGCTGCTTTTCTCTCACGCTGATATAAAGTACTGGAGGCTTGGAGCTACTGATTGGAAGGTGGTAAGATCAAATAAAAATATTAAAGGGGTTTTCGTGCAAGTCCCGCCCTCGTTAAGGAACCAGTCGTTGTTGGTATCCGATGTTACCGTAAAATATCAGGCTTATTATTCTTGTATCGATACATAGACAGGAAATCTGTTATTTATGCCACTTTTGTCAGAATTTACTAGCGTTAAGAAAACAAAATAAGATTTTAATGTCAAATCTGTGTTTGAGACACATGCAGATCAATTTCTGGTGTATGGGTCAGCAGCCTGCTTGCATGACCTGAATACAACTGAACCAGGAGCATCATCAAGTTGGCCAGCGACTGGACAAACTGCACCTGAAGAACTGGGAGTCAAATCCCAGCTTCGACTGTGTCCAGTCTATTTGGATAAAGGTTTCAAAGGAAAAGAAAAAAAAATGCATTGCGATCGATCCGTGATGATCTGTTCCAGCAGCATGATTTCGTTGCCTTGACGACAACTCATGGAACTGATGCTCACGGTTAGTTCAGGGGGTCGATGAAAGGAAAAGAAAGCTAAATTGAATGATGCAAAATGGTAGCATGAGGAAACACCGGTTTTACTGCCTATTATGATGAAATGGTGTTGCTAAAGTCAATGCATTCAACTCTTCCTTTTAAAAGCAAGTAAAACATTTAATTGTCAGTTTTTTCCCTGATCACAATGATTTGTAAAATAGATTCTGAAAGCCAGAGAGACTCGTAAAATTTCTCCATGTTGTCCGTTTACAGCAGAAATCTGCTCATATCAGTGACAGGAAGGGATTAAGCTTTATTTAAGTTACTAATAAACAGATCCGCCAGACATATGTTAATGTCCGTTTGTGCATTTGTGTGTGTGTGTGCGTGTGTGTGTGCATGATAGTCTTCAGTCCTCTATTTTGCATGTGTGACTCACTAGGTATTCGAACACGAGCGTCAGAGACTTCTGGGTGTGGATGATGTCATGCAGAGTCACAATGTTGGCATGTTTGAGATCCTTCAGCAGGGAAACTAGTGTGTGTGAAAGAGAGAGGGATTAAAGAGTGAAACTGATCAATAATCTGTATAGAAAATTGTTTTTTTTTTTTTTTCATCCGTACAACAATAAATAAAGAAGTTACTTGATTTAAAATTCTGGGAGATGTACAACACTGTGTATACATTTTTATGTACAATTATTACAGCAGTATGTCTCTAAAATAACCGTTTCCTCTACAGTTTTTCGGGTCAATAATAAAATATTTAGAAAATGTTTTTTTTTCTTTTCTAAAAAACATTTAGAAAAAAAAATAAAATTCCCTCTGACTGTTACAAAGCACCGTCACTGGGGACAAAAATATTAATCAGTCATAATCTCACGGTAACTTTCAACACATCGATGATTACACACCATTACAAATTCATGTAAGTGGAACGTATGCGATATAAGAGGTCCATGTCCTGGTTCTGATGCTATGTTCTGACTCACCCTCTCTGATG
Source organism: Tachysurus vachellii (assembly GCF_030014155.1). NCBI lineage: Eukaryota > Metazoa > Chordata > Actinopteri > Siluriformes > Bagridae > Tachysurus > Tachysurus vachellii. The sequence continues at coordinate 4,020,852 of NC_083470.1, forward strand.
GCAGTGCAGGGAGCTCCTTCCTCATGTTCCAGACGGATCTCCTTGAGAGCCACGAGGTTATCGGTTAGCTTACTGCGACCTTTATACACCGTGGCGTATGTTCCCTGAATAGCGGTTAAGAGTCATTTAACATTTACGCACTGGATGTAAAGTAGAACATTTAAACATGTAAACGCACTTAATAACAACAACAACAAGGATATTCAGACACACGTATGTAATATAAACACTGTATTTTCTGGACAACACAATTAAACGAATCCATTTACATTCATAAGCCTGCCTTGTAAAAGTAGTATGAATTTCACTGGAGGTTAGAAGCTGGTTATGAAACGCTACAACACTAATTTAAATATTTAAAAAAGAAAATAATTATAAGGTTTCAGTACATGTCCAAATGTATGTGGACGCATAAGTATTTCTTCCCCAAACTTCCGTCACCATGTTTCAAGGGTTTCTTATGGGTGATCTGGTTTTCTTCCCTTAGTTCAAAGACATGTATGGTAGGATAGTACAGCATCTCTAAATGGCAGTGTTTGAATGGGCGTGTGTGTGTGTGCGTGTGTGTGTGAGAGACGTTACCAGAAAGAGTCCCCAGGGAAATGGTTAAGGTTTCTGTGTAGGATAAACACTACAGAGAATGGATGGATGGACAAACGGACAGACGGAACGTCTTTGTACGCTGTAGCATGGAACCAATAGGTCTAAACCTGCTCCAGCACTTAGGGCACTGTCCCTATGCGCAAAGTAAGCACCTGAACACCTTGGAGATGAACTGGAACGTTGAACTGTGAACTTAATATATCTTTCTTAACCAAATTCCCTGTGTGCATCAAGGCCTAGTTTAAAATACAGCAGCAGGTGAGCGATAAGCTGCTTGTTGTCTGTGGTCAGAAAATGAAGAGACTTTATACTCATAATAAGAGTTTTTTTTTTTTATACAAAAGCAATATTGAAATCCAGAAAATACAGCATTTATCTGTGGTTAAAACTAGTAAAAACAACAACAATAAAATACCTACCTCTCCTAGTTTATCCAGTTTCACATAAGTTTCCAGCTTCCCAAAACCAATTTCTGACTGAAAACAAAAACAAACATCGGCAGTACTTTAGAATTAGCGTGATGGCTTCTGGCCACGGCGTCCCGTCGGCTCAATTAATTAACAATATTAATGTATTAAATAACGAATTAAAAAAAAACAATCAAATAGGCACATTATAAAATTCTGAAGCTAAAACATTTTGCAATGGAAAATCCGGAATATTGACGGAATCATTTAATATAAGACTAGGTTTCAGAAAAAACTTATATTTCACATTATATTATATATGTGTACTCAAGTTGTTATAATATTTCAACACAATGTCAAAACTTAACACTAATCCGTTTACGTATTCTAGGCCAAACCGTGTGTATTTCAGGACCTTTAATACGTCTGCACATTTTAGTACGCATGCTAAAAGAGATACCCTACTCTCAAATTATAATTCAGGCATTTGCGTTAGAAGACAGATATAATGATTTCGTCTGTCGCTGGAAAGTCTTTTTGCTCTGCATTTATAAAAGGAGACTTTCCATTTTTTCGGTACGAGTGACTTTACGGTCAGATTATAATGGTTACAAGTGCTGATAATGTGGAGCGGTGTGTTCTCTACTGCGACCCTGAATATATAAGGCATGGAGACAGATCTAGACTGAGTCAGATGAATGAGAGAGAAAGATGGAGGGCACAGAGGAGAGGACAGTACAGAATGATCTGTGAGCACATGCAATAATTAGTAGAGCACAGTAAATAATCAGGACAGAATGAGATCAGAGGGTCAGAGAGATGAGCGAGTGACGAGGAGGAAGGCAGAGAGATGAGCGAGTGACGAGGAGGAAGACAGAGAGATGAGCGAGTGACGAGGAGGCAAGACAGAGAGATGAGCGAGTGACGAGGAGGCAAGACAGAGAGATGAGCGAGTGACGAGGAGGCAAGACAGAGAGATGAGCGAGTGACGAGGAGGAAGACAGAGATGAGCGAGTGACGAGGAGGAAGGCAGAGAGATGAGCGAGTGACGAGGAGGAAGGCAGAGAGATGAGCGAGTGACGAGGAGGCAGAGAGATGAGCGAGTGACGAGGAGGAAGACGGAGATGAGCGAGTGACGAGGAGGAAGACAGAGAGATGAGCGAGTGACGAGGAGGAAGACAGAGAGATGAGCGAGTGACGAATAGGAAGACAGAGAGATGAGCGAGTGACGAGGAGGAAGACAGAGAGATGAGCGAGTGACGAGGAGGAAGACAGAGAGATGAGCGAGTGACGAGGAGGAAGACGGAGATGAGCGAGTGACGAGGAGGAAGACGGAGATGAGCGAGTGACGAGGAGGAAGACGGAGATGAGCGAGTGACGAGGAGGAAGACAGAGAGATGAGCGAGTGACGAGGAGGAAGACAGAGAGATGAGCGAGTGACGAGGAGGAAGACAGAGAGATGAGCGAGTGATGAGGAAGAAGGCAGAGAGATGAGCGAGTGACGAGGAGGAAGACGGAGAGATGAGCGAGTGACGAGGAGGAAGACAGAGATGAGCGAGTGACGAGGAGGAAGGCAGAGAGATGAGCGAGTGACAAGGAGGAAGACGGAGAGATGAGCGAGTGACAAGGAGGAAGACGGAGAGATGAGCGAGTGATGAGGAGGCAAGACAGAGAGATGAGCGAGTGATGAGGAAAGAAAAGTATGTCATTGATGGGTGATCAGTAAGACATGTAGAAAGATCAGTGTATGATCTGAAGGAAAGAAAAAAAGCATGTGATCAGTGAATAGATAGAGAGAACACAGAGTGACCAACAGGACAGAGAATAATCATTTTGATCAGTGAGTTAACGGGACAGAATAAGATCAGCATGTGATCAGTAGGACTGGATATGATCAGGTGATCATGAGAATGAAGATCTGGAAGTGATTAAGGAAAACAAAATTAGACCAGTCATCGATCTTTAGGATGAAGAGATCAGGGCGTAATTAAGTCTGACAGGATGAATGTGGGGAGGGGGGGAGGGGGAGAGAGTTATCAGATAAGTGCAGCGATGAGATCGGCGAGACAAACAGAGCAGCAAGTGACCAGTAAGACAAAACAATCAGTGGGGACAGACTGAGAGATCAGAGAGAGAGAGAGAGATCAGTAGTGACTGGTACAGAGTGAGGGACATCATCTCAGAGAGAGCAGCGATTTGTGAGTAGGACAGAGAGAGAAATCGGAAAGCTTCGTTACCAGAGAGACTCTACGCAGTCGTCTACTCAGTGGTTTATCGAACAGCGGGCTGTTTAGACTGAACTTCTCCAGGTAGCCATCTGGAAGACGAATGTCAGCTGGCAGAGACAGCCTCTTATTTATGTCCTTGGGGAAACGGAACACACACACACACACACACACACACACTTTACCAATACAATCCTCAATGTTTAATTACAATGCATATCTATAAGCAACCTTCTGATCCAGTGACCCTGCTGATTCTATTTAGCATTAAAAAGAGAGAAATTACTAATCAACAAATCTCTATTAACCTACAAAATCCCCACTGACGCAGGTTTGTAAACCCAAACAAGTCAGCATCAGATGGAAAACACACAAAGTCCACTGTGAATAATTTAAAATGATATTCTATCCATCTGTCAGCGTCAATTAACGCAGTTTTATTGTAGGTCCTGCCGTGCAGCTGTTCGTGTGCAGCTCAGAGGAAAACAATTATGTCTCTTTATTTGCCCATCACCACCACATCCATCATTCTGAGAGCCATAAACAGGTCCAGCAGAAGCAAGTGGAAGAGGAGGAGGAGGAGGAGGTTTGCGGAGGCGCTGAAGTACCTCAGTGGAAATTTTGCGGCCTGCGTTGTTGCGCATCCTCACGCGGACCGGGCTGTGAACCTCGTCAGAGGAGGTGGCCGACGCCTGGTCGCTTTCTCCGTCGGAGCCCATCTTCACGTCCTCGTGGACGATCTCTGTGAGCGCATGGAACAAAAACACACGGTTTACGCTGCAGTCATCCTGCGTCTACATTACTGTGAGGTGGTTAAAACTTGGCCTTGACTTTGCCCCAGAGATCTGACAAATCATCGCTACACACAAACAAACAAAATGGCTGAAAAAGGGCAACAAACAAAAGGCTCATTTGCATATTTCAGCTTCCTGCAATATCAGCATTGTAAAGGTCAATGTTGTAAGAATGATTAACAAACACACGGGTGGACAAACGAGAAAGACATTAGTTATCCCAGTTGGAAAGTAAACAAAGAGTGTGTTCTTTACTCCTATGCGTTGGTTGCCTGGAAACCAGACAAGGCTCAAAAGTGATCTCTACAGTATCGTTTTTATTTGAACTAATTATTTGTAATGTATTTATTTTCTTTAGATAAGTTTAACCGTGTGCAGAATGCAGGAGAGCTACAGACCAATTTTTGTGTGTCCATTATTTACTTTTGGTCAGTTACCTCGATGCTTCTACATACCGCTTGATTCCGGAAAGATCTCCAGGCTTCCTATGCACGCTAGTAACTATTTATTCGATCGGATTGTGCCTCGTGGAGGTGTGTAGTTCAGCCGGCGCTTGGATTCGGATAGTTACGGCATTGTAGTGTGACGTAAAATATAAAGCGTGTTACGTTTAAACACACAAACCAAACGAAAGGTTTTGTTATGCAAAAGTGAACAAGAATCAGGGATTTATTTTTCCCCCCCACTGAACCTAATCACTTTAATGGGTTGATATAAAAACATTTGCCTTTGCTAAACAAATAATGTATTATTTTCTGAAAACTGCTCTGGTTTGGTGAGGAGAGCTTCTGCGGCAGCGTTGACGTAAAAAATACATTATTAATAAATGTACGTGCTTAAAAATAAATCACCCTGAGTGCTTTCTCTAATCCTGAGCCTAAAACTTTTTAAAAGGATAAAAAAAAAAAAAGACCACGGCAACCTCTTCATCGTCATCATCATCGTCAAAGCTTTTTGGCAGAGCAAAGCCAAGGACGTGCTGTGATTTAAGTGCTGCTGTTATTTAACACATCCAGGATCTGCAGTGTTGCTCAGCTCTTTTTCTGCCCTCATCATCTCTCACCTTACCATTGTGTGTGTGTCTTATACCCACACACACACACTTATAAAAAGAAGCTGAGGCAATGCCCTTTAATGCAATCAGTGTATGCATCTGTACTGTGAAGGAGTGCGTACACGTCTGAGTGGATGCGAATGAACCTTTATGAGAAGTGTGAGAGAGAGAGACAACGTGTGTGTGTGTGTGTGTGTGTGTGTGTGTGTGTACCGAGGCGCGTGGTGTGGTTGAGATAGGAGCTGAGGCTGCGGCCCAGGCTGCGTGGCCGGTGCAGGGCGCTGCTGTAGGACTGCAGGAGCGAGTGCATGCTGAATGAGCCGCCTGCTCCTCTCACTGAACCACGCAGAGTGGCATTACCCCCGCCTGGCATGGCCTCTGGGAGAGAGGGAGAGGAGAGAGGAGGACACACAGGGAGGACAGGAAGGGAGGAGAGGACATGAGGGGATAGGAATATAAACAGATGGGGAATAATTTGAGAAGATGTGAGACAGAGAGAGAAAAAGTGTATGTGTGTGTGTGTGTGTGTGAGAGAGTGAGTGAGTGAGTGTGTGTGTGTGAGAGAGAGAGAGAGAGAGAGAGAGAGAGAGAGAGAGTAAGAGAGTAAGAGAGAGAGAGAGAGAGAGTGAGTAAGAGAGTAAGAGAGAGAGTGTGTGTGTGTGTGAGAGAGAGAGAGAGAGAGAGAGAGAGAGGGAGAGAGAGAGTAAGAGAGTGAGAGAGAGAGTGAGTGTGTGAGAGTGAGTGAGTGTGAGAGAGAGAGAGAGAGAGAGAGAGAGAGAGAGAGAGAGAGAGAGAGAGAGAGAGAGAGAGAGAGTGTGTGTGTGAGAGTGTGAGAGAGAGAGTGTGAGAGAGAGTGTGTGAGAGAGAGAAATGACAAGATAAGAAATTCAAATGATGATGATGAAATAAAAGGGAACAGGAAGAAACATCAGGAGAGGAGGAAGGGAAAAAAGAAAGATGGGAAACAGGCAAATTAAAATCAAACCAAATCAACAGGGAAAAGCAAACACATTCCCAAAGCATGCAGCAAAACCTCTTTTACACAAAAACACTCTGTTGTTAGTTTAAAAAACAAAAAACATAATTAAATAAATAAACAAACAAAAGCAAAATTCAAACAGCAATGCCAAAAACAGGGGATGTACAAACGAGTTCCGATTCGCTTTCTTTTCTTAAGCTCATATTTTTCATGCTGTCACAAATTGGTGTTTCACGTCATGCGGTTGAAACATAAAGAGCAGCAATCCATCACGATGTGAAATGGCCTCGGCCTGGCTGAGCGAGGTTTGGACCAAAGCCACAACAAAATGGCTTTAATAAAAATAAATAAATAAAATAAATTTTAAAAAAGGGGGCGATTGAGCTGCAATCTTTCAAGGCCAAGCAATAAAACCACAACCCGAGGCTAGTCATCATGTGGAGTCTAAATACAATATAACCCAAACGTTTTATTGTGCTCTGGCGTATGATTTATTATTCTAAACACACAATACTCTGAGTTAATATTGTGCTCATATCTGTCACACCGTGACTAACACAGTTATAGTCAGAATCCATTTAGCGTACATTATCGCTGTGTCTTTTAGGTCAGGATTAGTCCAGTTTGCAGCCAAAATGAGTTCATATTGCTAGAACTAATTCACTGACGGTTTCAGCATCTCACATACATTAGCATATTTGAGGTCACGCATCAACTGCGCATTGATTACGTTGTACAGAAAAAGCTCCCGTTTCTAAAAACAGCTCGTAATCCTGCGTTTCTGCCTGCTCGACAAAAACCGAGATAAATAAATTATTTTTCTCCAAGCAAAGCATGTGATTGGTCAGAGCAGAGGAGCCGTGCTGAGATAAAGCATGCTGATTGGTCAGAAGCAAAGCTCGGTGAAACCCTTTGCACCTATGCGACCGATTGGACCGCGTTACAGCCGTCTCAGTACATGCTTGAGTCTCGTGGTCAGGCGTCATGCAGGGGCGCCCCCAAGGGGTGGCCAGTGGTGGCCCCGGTATAAACTCTGGCCACCCCTGTGGCTACCCCTAGTATGAATTTGAATGCATAAAGAAAATTCACAATAGTTCATGAAGCGGGGAAAAATAAATAAATAATAAAAAAATGAAGCACACGCTGCAGCCACCAAAAAATATTGTAGATTGATTGACGCCACCAGAGTAGCTGTCCGTCCGTCCGTCCGTCCCCCTTTTTTTTTTTTTTTTTTGGTGCCACCCCAAGATTTGCTGTTGCCTCCTCTGGCCACCCCTATAAAGTTTCTGGGGGCGCCACTGGCATCACGAAGCGAAACAGAACACCAGGCATTGTGGAGAATATTAAATAGGAGTTACAAATGAAACAAATGATGAATGATCTGGCTTTAAAGATCTCGGATATTGCAGCTATGCACTCAATTTTTTTGGGTCTCTTTTTCTTTAATGAGCAAAAGAACTAATTTGTATAAAAGCTAGTAAAATCCCATTTAAGAAAATCCTGACATATTCTACACAATCTACTTAAAATCAAATAAAAACACAGACTTTGATAGAACTGGATGAAAACCTGGCCTGTTTATTGTGTTACTGACAGAATGCTGCGATGCTTTCCGACCCTGGACGCTGATCAAACCCCAAAATTACACCTAGCGAGCAAGGTCTCTTTTTTAAGCAGATTGTTTTCACCAGCTTCTTTTTTTTTTTTTTTTGTAAAATCGATATATCCGACATTATCTATCGGGTTTATGGCCGAAACAGGACTCAAACGCAAATAAAACATTTGGTGAAATATATTTATACTTTAGAAAATATAAAACCCCAGAATTTAGACCCAGTGACATTCAACGATTTTTCACAGAACAAACATACACACGCTCGTTGTTTTGAAATACTGGAGATTGGAAATCTCCCGCTGTTCCTCTTTGTAGGACCGTGATGTGATTTGAAATGATTAAGCACATGCCTTGTATTAGGCTGGAAATGTAGAACTAAAATGAGAGTAATGATGACTTGCGGATGTGGATTATGGAGATGAGAGTGTGGCGCTGTACCAGAGTCACTGTGTGCTCCTGTGTCCTGAGAGCTGATGCTCTCCGTCATGTTCTTGTCTCCGCTATTGCCCCCCCGCAGCGTCATGGACAGCTGCCGCTTGATCTTCCTCACTCGCTCCATCAGAGGGGGCAGGGGGGGCTGAGACGATGAAGAGGAAGGGGCAGCCACTGTTGGGGCAGTCGCCCTGTCGCACACAAACACACACCTGTTAGGTCACATACTCTAAAACAGTTCAGAAAACAAGTATCCTTCAGGATGCTAATCGACATTGTGCTAATTTATCTACGCTTCATTTCTTGAAGCGTCAAAAATAACAAAAAATTTTCATATAAAAAATAGAAAACTGCAGAAAGCTTTAATATCCAATCAAGTGCTTTGAGTGTTTAATGTTTTTTTTTTATAAAGAAAATCAATCAAAACAATTAGCAGCTTGTTAAATGATGCGATTTTGCAATCCAAAATACTAGCACCGTTGCTGATGCCAAAATAACCAAAAAAAAAAAAACACTAAACAAAAAAAAAAAGTAAAAAGATGCTACAAAATGCTTACAGACACGTGACACGTGATAGCACCTTCTGGAATTTTCTGTATGGCCACACACATTTACAACAAATAGGATTTTTCTAGAAGTTTCCGCAGAACACGATATCTTAAAAATGCTCTGTGATAAAAATTTGCCACAATATCATAATTATATCGTCGTATCGCTCAGCCATTGGACTGAATGCGAAATGTTAAATGCTAAATGTAAACAAAACTTGGGAAATAAAAGTTTTGAAAATTCTCAGAACGAGCCAGAAAATGACTGACGCTAATAATGTATCTAGCTAACTCGTACTTAGCTGCTAATCTTGGGATGGAAGACAAAGTAACGCAAGTAAACGACGAGAGATGGCAGAGATCAAACAAAACTGTTAAGGTGGTCAGGTTTTGGCTCAGATGTGATGGTAAAATCACTAAAAAAAAAAAAAAAGAAAAGAAAGAAATCTTGCTGTAACTATAACAGTAATTACTGTACACTCAGAGTCAAGAGCAAAAGTGAGATTTCATCGGTTAGCTTATAGTTTACAAAGACAACATGAACGGAGTCACAGAGAGGCCAAAACAACATATGTATATATAAACATAGCCAAGAAAAGTGTCACTATGACTAAAAGGTTACCAAAAATCTTTTTTTTTTTTTTTTAACCATATTGAGAAATAAGAACACAGTGAAGATTTTATTAACACCACATAGAGCGGCCTGTTCATATGCTGAAAACTCGACCGTGTTTATTGTGCGATTGACATTAGATCATTACGTGGCCCAGCCCTTGAAGATGGACGTTCTCTCTTGGGGAGGAAAACAACACCGTCACAACCCTGTCACATAGCACTCTTGTTAGCACGGCTGGGATGACAGATGACTGCGCGGGCGGAAGTGTTTGTTAGCTCTGGACGTTACTGAAAGCGACAGCGCTCCTCTGCGAAGACGTCAAGCTGAGACTCGACTTCCAGCACGGAGCCAAGCGTATAAACATCAACACCAACTGCTCACTTCAGAAACAATCAGCGCCCGACTGCCATCGCCGCGTCCTTTCAAGAACGAGTGTTTTTTTTCCCCTCAAAGAAGAGAAAGCTAGCTACGTTGTTTGAAATTTAAAAAAAAAAAAAAAAAGTATAATAAATAAATAAAAGAAAATGATGAGCAGCAAAGGTTAAAGGTAACATTTAGAGACATGCAAAACAGAAACACGGACACAAACAAAAAACAACGCCTTCCGCTCCCCCTATTTTAAACATTTAGCAGCACTTCCATAGATCGCATCATTTGGCCTGCAACCTGTGATGAAATTGGAAGCATTGGAGTCTGAGAAAAATGCACATATTGTTCATTTAGTCTTATTTATCCTACTAAGGCATATGTGACACAAACACTGTATGTCATGTGCCACAGGCAAGGACTAGCCAGACGGGAAGGTTTATCATGAACACACTCCAAGGTTTCACTGTAAATAACATCCGCCGTAAATAACACTACTGCCAAGACTGACGCTTTATGTTCTTTACGCCTTTACACTAAACATAACTGTAAAGCCAAGCAAAAGTAAAAGAACCCGCCGGCCGCTGATAGCCTGGCTTCTTATCTAGATTCTGTTTATCATAATCGGTAATGCAAGCTAAATAAATGTTAGTGTATCACTTGTGATTAAGGACGTTGTTTGTCTTTGCTCTAACTTCAAGAGAAATTTAGCTGCTTGTGTCGACTTAACTGTATGCAGCCACAGTTAAAGTGGGATGCCAAATCCCGTCATGGTGAACACGCAAAAATTACACGTGCTGTTATTTTTAGTTAAGTTGTCATCCTGATAATGAACGATCGTGAATCATTACTCATTCTGGTGAAACTCGCTCGTCTCTGAGTTTTTGCGACCTGGCGAGATAAGAGGGAAAAACGCTTGACATCAGAGCTCTAAAATGATTTTCTTCTTTGCTTTTAAAAATGCGTTGGTGCTTTTTTTAACAGTTCATTTGCCATGCAGTCGCTTCCCGATAAATTACTATAAATAAAGTGCGTTGTTGATGCTAGCTACATGCTAATCTAGCTACCAAGTAAGCGAACCACCTGATACAATTATCAATAGTAATAGACTAAAGTAAGACTGCTTGGAATCTTAAATCTTTCTCAGCACAAGCGTTAGAATTTGTTGGAAGACGTGGCTGAAAGTTTGTCGATATAATTGTACATTGGCAAAGATATACATAAGACTATATAAAGGGGAAAAGTAGCTTTAGGCAGTGCTTTTACTATTAATAAAGGTGTGACGCAAAGACACGTGCTGCAGAACTTGAGTTTTCACCAACTGATCAGAAACGAGTGCAGCTATATTAAGAACAGAAACGACACACATGTGGGTTGGAGAATGCGCTAGGACTCAGGGTGCTATAAAACCTGGTCACAGTGTACATTGTAAAATATAATGAGCGATTCCCAAAAAAAAACAAAAAACCCTCAGATCTAATGGCGTGGGATACAGCTACAAGTTCTGAAGATGTCAGAAATAAGTGGTAGGAAGACTTCACTGTTACACGCCAATACCGTGCTTTTCAACTCGCCCTCGATCGGAAACGCTCGCAAGGGTGACGCTAAAAATATTTCAGATAGTTGAAATGGTGAAAGTGGATTTCAGAGGCCTGTCGCTAAGGAATGCACAGCAGCGCAATGCCTGAGCTGAAACCCAAGACGCGAACACGCCGGAGCTTTCCGAACGCCAGAGCAGTTTGGCCTCCGCTCGGAGCGCTTTGACTAAGCGCCAGTGATAATCGGTGCAACACGCAGGCTGATGGTTCAAAGATCTAACCTCAAGCAAAAAGAAAAAAGTCCTCTCTGATCTTCAGCAACCCGAAACAGATGGTCGCTTTTACGAACACCTCGACAGGGATGCAACGAGATGACGTGTTACCTAAATTTACATTAAAAAACCTTCTTAAACTCAATGTCAAGGAGTTCGAACGATAAAATTATAAACCAGCACAGTTTCCCCCAGTATATCACACAGAGTTCGATTCTCAGCAACACTGAACCTATAAGAAAACTGGAATAAAGTAAGAAATCTGACCTCTAGAACTTTGATGCAATTTCACATAGCAATTAATGAACTTACGTTACCTTTACCCTTTTTTGATAGTACGCTCAATGTAAATTGACTTAGCAGACTGGGTTAATATCACTATTTACTTTAGAGATCGAAAATTCATTGTAGAAAAATAACTTTTTTCGTAACTTTTCTATGGAAATATTGCTCCTGTTATGCTAGTGATTAGATTACTAGCATGTTTAGATTTTATATTGCGATATAGTTCGGGATATAATTCATAGTTGAATCAGTAGAAAACGTTTATTAAGGGACGGATCTTTAGTACTTAAGGATGTTTGAACATTTGAAACCATCTTGACTGAGACGAACCGTCTGTAATCTCACTGCGACCTTTGTGTTCGGGAGTTTCACCAGCTATTAACCACTATGAACTGTTGTGGTTTTAAGATAAAGTGTGGGGAGGGAGGGAGGGGGAGAGAGAGAGAGAGAGAGAGAGAGCGCGAGAGAGAGCACGAGAGAGAGAGAGAGAGAGGGCTGGTGATATCCTGCAGTGTGACAGAAGGTCAAGTTGCCCCAGATTTCTAGAAGCACCAGCCAAAGTTTGGGAGAAAACAGCAAGAAAAACAAGACAGATAAGCTCGACCTGGACGCGACGCTTGCACTCTATCTCGAAGCCAGACTGTGATTAACGATCCGATTATTTGTATAGTCTTGAGCTTTTTACGAGCAATACCGCTGCAAAACAATCGTATAGAGATCAGGAGACGGACCGGAGTGACGAGGGTGAAAAAGGAAACACAGGAACCTGTGCCAAGCGAACGGTGACCTTCTCCGTCCGTTCCAACAGCAGCTGGACAGAAGGCCACCTCACTAATCTGTCAATCAGTTACAAATATACAATGATATCAATACGGATATGACAGTATTGTTATTAAGGACAGCAGGATGTCCTGAATTGCCAGAAATCTTACAGCTAAAATCATTGAGTTTGTGTAAATTATTTTTATTGTGTAGCTAGCCACACTTGCTCTTAATGTTAACGTTAGTCAGTAAACAGGAGGTCATTAAAAACAGGCTCAGCAGTGGAACATTTGCTAGCCTGAAAGCTAGGAACAAGAATTTAACTCCTTTCTTATTCGTAAGCGCTGAACACATGCAGATTTCACGAACCACTGCGAGGTGCTAAGTAAATCGTCACAGACTTCAAACTAATTGCTTTATATTACAAACGTTGTTATTAGGCTACACTTATTAGACCAGTCGGTTAGGTTTGGCTGGAGGGTTTAGCTAATGAATATAGGATCGGTCAAGAAAAATAACTTAGTAACTAGGAGGCTGGGGAAGTTTTTTCGATCTCGACGTGAATATCATGTAAACACAAAGGAGGATGATTTGACAATTAGATATAATAAAGGCGATTTAAGTAATATCATCAATGTATTTTTGTATTCTGTTCACTTTCGTCATAGAATATAAATCTTTCGGAGACTACAAAATGGAGGAGAATAGTGTAAGAGTATGTGATTTGGGACACAACATATATATATATATATAAAATAAGCTAGTACATCTAGCTCTGTTTCCGATTGATAAATTTGTCTTCTCTCCGTTTTTTTTTTGTTTCTGGAGAATTTCTTTTACAGCACTTCAGTTAATGTACAATGTATTCGATGCTGTATTAATGATAGGGAAGGTCCATATTTACAAGCCAAGTCACCATGTAAATGAAGCAGGGGTGAATTGCGGACATGAACACGGACCTGCGGGTGTCCTTAATGAAACATTCAGGATGTCGTAAATCTGACTGTTAGCTTTCCGACGCTTCATTATTTCCCCCACGTTGTCAAATATGCATGAGGTACGAAAAGAAAAACAAAAAATCTGACCTTTAGACCGACGCACTCGCCCGGTGTTGCTTTACATGCACAGCCTCGGGTATTTAATCGCTAATCGTGTCAGTGAAATCCAGCGTGCTGCGTGTTCGCTACATATTCGAAGGAGTCTCTTGCTCATGAGGGCTTTAAGTGTGATGATAAAAACAATAATGATGTGTACATACAAGACTAGGAAAAGTTTCATCATCCGGTCTTCTTCAGAGAGAACTTTATCCTTATCTCTGTCTCTCACTCCGTCACTCACTTAGATAGAGCAAGATGTAGAACACTACACTCTTACACACTCGCACTCACTAACCCACACACACACACACACACACACACTTATGCACAAACGATTCATTTAGAGTAGATGTTCCTCTACTTCCATGCTGTTGCGCTTTATAAAACAGATGCAGATAAAATAATGTTGATCTAAAGCTACACACAGTGACAGTCAGTCAGTCTCTTTCTTTTCATGTGTATGCTGAGTGATGAATAAATCAGAACAACGTGTGCTGTTACACGTCTATAAGCACCAAAGTGCTTTGCTCCTCCTCGACAATTACATTTCGTTTTAATTAAAAAAAAAAAGGCTGCGTCATCGTTTTTTTCCGGTTTATGTTTACGATTAGCGTAGAGGAACAAGTTCGTTCCTGTCATTACATCACATCACACATGACAGCAGCTAGAAAATATTCCTCCCAACCTCGTTCTTTCGTTTTGTTCTTTCTCTTAAAGTAGAACACGCCTGCACATTTGTAAAAAAATATTGCTCTCTACCTTTTTAATCATTTTCTGCATGTTCTAAGGAGTCGGGTTTGACGTCACTTCGGATTGAATATTGTATAGAAGTGTGCACGTGACAAATAAAATCATAAATAAATAAATAAATAAAATATTCAGAACCAAGACGGCTCAAAGTGCAAAGTCTTCGGTCATGAACTGCTTCTTGTGTGTGACTTCAGCTCAATGTGGCCAGCTTTACCAATGAACACTGAGAAAACCCCCAACACTGGAGACTCCTTCCAAAACTGCTAAATAATATATTTACAGAAAACGTTGACTCGTGTGGATAAGCATCCGTTACGCACATCCCTGAGCATGTTGTTACTACAAATCAGATTTTAGAACAAGAGCTTTAATATAAACCTGCGACCAGACCTACAGTCAGGTCTGGTGTCATAGAAAACTAATCAACACCTCCTGACTAATCACAACTGAGATTTTAACTGCGCTGTGATATGAAAGACACCAAGACATATTAAATGTCTTTCTTCCATACAAACTATTTGATTCTAAAGGATTACGGTGCTTGTAATTTCCGTTTCCGAGCGAGCATCGTGGCAGGTAAAGTAAAAAAAAAAAGATGGCCAGTGAGGTGTGAGGTTTTTTTACGCCTGGCCTGATCCTCAGTCTGCTTCCAGCCAAGTGTGTGAATGTTTCCAGCTCATTTACATCACGTTGACTGAATTAGCACTTAGGAGCATTATTATTCATGCGTGATTGGTTTAGCTACGGTGACTCGATTAGAGAAACCCTGATCTCGGGCCTGGAATAGCCGTGTTACGGATCGCCAGCCAATTATCAGCTCTTCCTCTAAATGGATCAGGTGTGTTAAAGAGCAGAATGAACTCTACACTGTGAATATCAGAGAGGTGAGAGAATCAAAACGAAGCCCGGTCAAGGTAAGGATCTGTGTGAGTGCATTCGGATCTTTCTCCGGTGCTACGTGAACATAAGGTGACGTTCCGTTTCGGCTCGGCTGCTCGGACAGCTTCGTGCTACGAGTGCAGATGTTTGTGTGCTCGCTTTAGGGAATTCAAGCATCGACAGCTGCAGGGAGACCTACAGCGACCTGAACGAAAACAGTGCTTTTCAACATCTGCATGAATTTTGATGAAATCTGACCCCCCCCTCAGGATTCCACCATTTTTGTGATTGCTGTGGCCTAAAATGCTTGATTTTGCTGCAATTTATTATTATCATTTTTTTAACGTTAATATTCTTTTTTAGCGATTAGTGAATTAGCGAAATCGGCAAACACAGGATTCTTCTTTTAAACCTACCGGTGAACATGCATACGTACTGTAATGACTTTCTCAGAGAGCTGCACTTATGTTCGACTTGTGCTGTTTAAGGAAAATAATCAAAGATGTCTCTGTGTGATGCGGCCAACACGAGTCAAAGCTCCCTAAATCTTGGTGAGACGGACATCAGAGCTTTTGACTATCAGCTGAAAGCGAAGACTGACCCAATATTTCCACCCTCACAAGAAACTGATCTGTCTGTGTTGATGCGTCAACATGGCCAACGTTTAAGACATTCAAATCTGTGGGGGAAAAAATATGTCAAGTCTGATCTGACACCAATTTCCACTGAATCCGAAACTTATCATAAGTGAAATGACCTGAAGCTAAATGAAACAAAAACGCTGAACTGTCCAAGAGAAAGGAAAGGAGTCAGACATTCCTGCTATCTAACGTTCATTCGTTCAAATTCAAATCAGACAAAATCGAGGCCTCTGATGCCACACAGGCACTTTGGAGTAAAAACCAAACAGAAATGTGAGCGTCCTCTGGGATTCACAAGTCAACGGCGGTTTCGAATTCTGCTTAAAAAGCACCCAGATTCGAGCAACTGAAGAGAATCGGGTCAAATCGACGCACGTCTGCTTCGGATTTAAGGCTGATCGTATCCGCAGGCGTGCTACATGAAAACAGGGCCTTCTGGGAGGTTTATTTCAAATCAGACACGAGACGACAGCTTAAAGAGATGTACTACAACACAGAGCGTGTTATTTGGCATGTCGTCTTCCTGTTCTCTCACGTTTTCAAATATTAGACGTTCCACCGGTGCGGGAGAATCGGAGTCTTGTCAGTCTTTTTCGAATTAATCCACAGACTGATGATGGATTCTTCTAATAAATTATCGTGAAGGCCCGGACTTGCGTGGGCTTTTTTTTTTTGGCAGTGATGTACAATTATCTCAGATGATTCATGGTGATCTACCTAGTGGAGCGTCGTGTTGTGCTCCTACTCCCCTTCACCAATCACGGAGAACACGCCAGATGCCAGGTTGAGTCAGAGGCGGCCTTGGAGACGTGTGCGACGGTCTCTTCCAAGATCCAGTGACTTCAGCACAACAGCATGCACAAGTGATTAACGCGTTTTTGACGTTTAAACTGACCCGGGCTTCTTTGTGCCTGGGTTTTTCAAGTAATCTGTGCATTTGAAAATCTGGAATTGTACTCAGATGAGCATATCTTCATAAATAACCACTTTCAGTCTTCTGTGTTGTTCTGGTGCAGCTCGGTCCTGTTCTGGTGCAGCTCGGTCCTGTTCATTTCAGTTTATACTGCGTCAGCTACATATGGTTGCAATGACAATAAAAGCTTCTTGACTTGATTTGCAGTGCAGAGAGAATATGAAGATACACGGATGGTTTATTAATTCCTTATATAATAAAGTTAATTATTATATACTGATAAGACGTAAATCTTCAGTGGCTGTGAATACACTTTCAGCTAATATTACCCACAATTCCCTGAGTTTTTTGATCCTAGGAAGGTAGGACACATGCTAGAGAGGTGCAAATGAAATGTGGACAAATAAGACAAGGTATACAATGTAAATTATATAAGGAGTAAAGAATGGAAAAAAAAAAAAGCTGAAACGCATCGGTAAGTTGTGTTTACAGTGATGTGTGTGTAACAACGCAACATTACTCATCCGGTACAAGCACTCGCTTACCCTTTTGCTAGACTCTCAGAGTATGTACTATTCTTCAAGTAAATACTTTTAGTGCATAGTACAAGTAGGCACACACAGATGACAATTGTGTTCCACTAAGTAAGTAAGTAAGTAAAGTGTGCTTCAGAATCCTTGGCTGTAAACACCTGATAGTGGCACGTCGTTAAGAATAAGCCGGCATCCGCTGCCATGTGCTGATAGCAAAGAACATCTCATGTATCCTAGGAAGAAGCTGTCATACCTCCACTGCAGCCTGCTTTGCTTTGATTATCAATCATGGAAAAACGTCTAGATGTTCATAACCTACACTAGGCCTATGCAGCATAGTGGTATTAATACGTCTGAATCAAAGTTTCTCTTATCATCTCATCCAATCCCCCCCCCCCCCAAATTATCCCCTACAATTTGCATTATCCACCTGTCGGCGCTCACATACTCCAGCTACTAGCGCAAACACACTGTTCTTCCAAGACACATGACATGCTTCTGAAGCTGCGCCATCAACCTTCTCCTGCATACACGTGCTTAAAGATGCCCGTGATTGGTAAGTGTCACTGTGATTGAGAGAGAGAGTGAGAGAGAAACAGGTCATCGATCTCTGAAAGCATGGCCAATTCTTCTCTCAAGACTTTGAGCATGGACAGCTGCATCACTGTTGGGGTTCGAACTCACGACATCCCGTTGATGGAGCGACTGCAGTTCCGTTCCCCTACTCGTAAGCGGTGTTGAAGCATAAATACATAAGCAACCGATACCACGCGTTCTCACACTTTATGTACGTTACTGATCCTTCATATATTCTGTATTCCTATTGAACACTCGTACCATCTACGCTGTCTCGTATAATCTGAGCTAAATATATAGTACAGTCTTATATATGCCTGTACTTTTGAGAGTCACAAACAGCTCGAACCGAATTCCTCGTGTGTGTGTGTGTGAACACACTGATTCGGATTCTGATCTCAACCCACAGAACAAACAAACCTGTATCAGTATCACCATCAATGCACCTCTACTTCTGGTGTCTTAGCTCATTACTGTTTCCATAAAGTCTTGTTAATAGATTATCTGAACCGGTCAGTGGAATCCTGCCACCTTTATACGTCATCAGGAGTTTTTTTTTTTTTTTACCTGAGATCCAAACGGCTCGTGCGCTAAATATGATCGCGTGCGTTTTTAAAACACGAAAATATCCGCATCACGAAATGTCTAAGCGAATGTATAAATATATATATATAATATATTCACGTTTAACCATCATGTCCATTTAGATTAAGATCCATCCCGAATTAATCACCAACACTACAACATGCATAGGAATGCACGCGCTACTTAGCCTGCTATTGACCCGAATCCGTCGTTTTTCTCGTATTCATTGGGTTCTAACTATTTAGCGAGAATTTTATCTAGTATAAAAAAAAGAACTTTATGATCTTAAAAAAAAAATTAGACGACGAAGTGGAAAAAGACGGAGCCGGCTAGTTTGTTTGTTAGCATGCTAGCTAGTTAGCATGCTAGCTAGCTATAATCTTTGACGTGCTAACTGAGGTATTTAATCACCATGGTGATTTCGCGTGCACGCAGCAGTAAAGAAGCGTTACAGAGGGGAAACGTCCGTATATGACGTTTACGGGGGTTGTTGGTGTTTAAGAGTAATACAGAAGCACACTGCAGGAGTATGGAACTATACACAAAGCGTTTTTTATTTACCCCAGGGGTGGAAGTGAGGTTCCTGTGTCCTTGTAAATACTAATATCCCACCGACGCCGTGCACTCCCAGTAGTCTTCGGCCATGGTTTCTATTCTCTGCGGACAGGTAACGATCCTCTCCCGGCTGACGGCATCAGAAACTCCCCCGTCCTCAAAACAAACCCGTGTTAAAAACGTTTGCAGCAGCTGTTCGTTTTCTCCTCGCCGGCTAAATCCGGAGTGGATGATGAGAAGGGAGCAGTCAGTTAGAGCTGTGAATAGATCCGCGCGCGCACACACACACAAACACACACACACACACACAGGGGATTAACCCTGATTACACCTCGAATACAATCAAGTCGTCCTGTCAAACGTGATATCTGGTTATAACATCTGACGTATTTCCACACAGACCCATAATCTCATAAAGGCAGAAGAATTCAAAGGCACCCCCCCCGTAAATCTGGAATGGTCCGGTCCAAATTCCATTCAACCAAGTAAGACCGTACCATTCAGGCTGAATCCTTAGGGATACCTCGGTAGATGCATTAAAAAACTTAAAAAACTCTTGTGCTTTATATCATGTCACTAGTAATAAGTCTGACCCTTGTGATTTCAACTAAAATGCAAAGGCAATAAAGGAAACTATAAACTGATATGAATAATTATAGATTTTGATTCATTGTGTGTGTGTGTGTGTGTGTGTGTGTGTGTGTGTGTGTGAGAACACACTCGGCCGATAAACCTGATTCTGATTCTGGTTTAATGGGAATAATTGAAGTAAAAGTAAAATTAAAGTAAGCATGGAGGTTTACTGGTCACTTTTGTTGAGAAATATGTTCAAATCAGATGTTGCCTTATTGAAATAGCATTAATAAGCCATTTTATAACATATGGTTTATAAGTAAAAGTGCATCTTCATTTTCCATTACTTTGTGTTATTAACAGCCTATGTGTGTGTGTATGTGCGTGTGCGTGTGTGGTGTGTGTGGTGTGTGGTGATGATGAATGATAACATACAGTGAAAAAGAGTGTTTGCAACAGTATCTAGACTGTTGTAGTGTGCATGTGTGGTTATGTTTGTTTGTGTGCGTGTGTGTGTGTGTGTGGTGATGATGAATGATAACATACAGTGAAAAAGAGTGTTTGCAACAGTATCTAGACTGTTGTAGTGTGCATGTGTGGTTATGTTTGTGTGTGTGTGGTTTGTGTGCGTGTGTGTGTGTGTGGTGATGATGAATGATAACATACAGTGAAAAAGAGTGTTTGCAACAGTATCTAGACTGTTGTAGTGTGCATGTGTGGTTATGTTTGTGTGTGGTGTGTGTGTATGTGTGGTGTATGTGTGGGGGGGGATGATGAATGATAACATACAGTGAAAAAGAGTGTTTGCAACAGTATGTAGACTGTTGTAGTGTGCATGTGTGGTTATGTGTGTGTGTGTGGTATGTGTGTGTTTTAAGCAGGTCAGTGGAGCCTCTGAGTGAGTCACAGCTCTGGCATGCGCTACAACCCCCAGCAGTTCATCCTCGCCCGGATACACACTCAGTGAGCCTGAAGCACAATCCTTTGTGCACTTTATTGAGTCTTTTTACTATTCTGCCTTGTGAGATGGAGAGGGAAGAAATTGTGCAAGAGCTGACAGTGGTGCTGATTGAGAACCAAATTACATGTGTTATTGGTTGCTGGAAAAATGACAGAAACAAATGCATGCCCTGAAATCTCACTAGTGAATGATAGCATACAGTGAAAAAGAGTGTTTGCAACAGTATGTAGACTGTTGAAGTGTGCACGTGTGGTTATGTTTGTGTGTGTGTGTGTGTGTGTGTGTGTGTGTGTGGGAAAATGCACAAGTGGCCTTAATTAAATGAAACACTAGCCGGTGGCTTAGCCGGTCTCCTGCACATGACCTTGGCTAAATTAATAATAATTATAATGTGAAAGCCTCGGTTCAGTTCGAACATTTCGAAATATTTCACTGAGCCTGTTTGTATTCATGGACTACATTTAAATGACCATACTGATTTATACTCAAGCTTATATTCATTCATTTATATTTTGTTTGCACTTTATTCTGATCAGGGTCATGCTGGATCAGGAAGCCGATCCCAGGAATGCTGGGCATGAGGCAGGAACACACCCTGGATGGGATGCCAGCCTACTACAGAGGACATCATAGTATCTTAAGTTCAATAGGCAGTATTGAGTATTTTTGCTTTATTGCACAGCGCTGTAGAATTCTTGCCTCTGATTGGCCAGACAGTGTTGATATAATTTGTATAATGCTCCAGCTGCATCGTTTTAATACATCGTTGTTTCTATAGTAACGACCTACACACTATAGTGCACTGTGTATTTATAAACTAATAAAAAGCATACGGTATGATGATGTGACATGACTCGACGTGAAAAGAAGAGCGTGCTGTGATTGGAAAATATCACCTTGGTAGCTGTAAATGTTAATGACCAATTGCATCCCACAGCCTTGAAGTGATTTGATTATTTTCTTATTACAGCATGTCCCACAGTGTTGTCCACTTTGTTTTATAGTATTATGTTTTAATTCACTGGGTCAGTTTTTATTAAGTTTTCACTATTGTTAGTTCTAGGTTTATTGTCTAGTTCTATAATATCTACCTAGGGATAGATGTTAGAGATAAATAGTAACTTAATTTTAATTTTATTCTGTTTCTATACTTTGTAAATCCGCTTTGGAACAATATCAACTGTTAAAAGTTCTATACAATTAAAATGAATTGAATTATATCTTGTCTTATTTAAATTAATTCAATAAAAAATCTTCACATTTATGTTTAGAGAAAATCTTATTGATTTGTTAATATTTCAGTGTAAATGGTCCAACCTCGTTTGCTCTGAAATAACCCGAGTGTGGACGCTAAGGTGTGTCTGTGTGACACATGCTGCTCTGGGAAACTGTTCAAATCAAATCTCGTGACTGGTCGAGACTCGTCACAAGAGTTCTGGGCCGTTGGAGTAATTATCTGTTTTTCCACTGAACAACTGAAACCAATAAATATAGCACTGAAAATTATATTCAAAATATCTAGTACAGGAATTGAAGCCCAAAACCTTTAGTGTAGGGATTTGAGACCAGGACCTTTAGTTTTAACTATCAGAGTAGATCTGGATTTTAAGTCCAGGGATGTAAATCCAGCAACCTTAAGCTAGAAAATTAGCCGAAACATTTATGTCTAGGAACTTTAGCAAGGAACTAAATCTTAAGCCCAGAGCCTTTAGTCCAGTAATTTTAAATCAGGAAACTTGATCAAGGAATTTAAGTTCAGAACCTTTATTCCAGTAATCTAAGCTCAGGACCTTTAGTCCAGGAACCTAATCACAGAAACTTAAGCGCAGGGCCTTTACTCTAAGATCTTAAATCCAGGAAATTAACTCAGAACCATTAGTCACCCTTAGCTCCATTACCTAAGCTCAGGACCTTTATTTTATGTATTAAAGTCCAGGAATGGGGGCACGGTGGCTTAGTGGTTAGCACGTTCTCCTCACACCTCCAGGGTTGGGGGTTCGATTCCCGCCTCCGCCTTGTGTGTGGAGTTTGCATGTTCTCCCCGTGCCTCGGGGGTTTCCTCCGGGTACTCCGGTTTCCTCCCCCGTTCCAAAGACACGCATGGTAGGTTGATTGGCATCTCTGGAAAATTGTCCGTAGCGTGTGACTGCATGAGTGAATGAGAGTGTGTGTGTGTGTGTGTGTGTGTGTGTGCCCTGCTGGCACTCTGTCCAGGGTGTATCCTGCCTTGATGCCCAATGACGCCTGAGATAGGCACAGGCTCCCGAGAATAGTTCGGATAAGCGGTAGAAAATGAATGAATGAATGAATGAAAGTCCAAGAATTCCAGAAAGATTAGACAGAAGACTTATCAACAAGCAAACCATCTTAAGGATATCTAGTATAGGGACTTTACTGTAGCATGAGGAATTTATCCCAGCCACGTTTAGCCAAGGAGCTTTGACATAGGAACCACAGACCCAATTGAGAAACCCACAACGTACACAGTGGAGCTGGTTTAGGCAGTGAAGCCTTGCTGTTTATTAAACTGCTACGAGGAGGATTTCATGGAAAAGAAAAGTGGGCAAATAACAATCCTTAGAATTCCTTTTGTTCAAACGTGAATAATGAGCAACAGAGAATGCGACTTTTTGTATGTTTACATCAAAGACGACGGCCGTATTTAATCCTTCCTGATTTGAATAACGATGCAATACATCTGTAATGCTGTAAGCACCATATTCTGGACTGAAACAAGGCGTGTCCTATAGATTTGAGGAGAAAAACATGCCTGAGCTTCAGTGTTCAGTGCTTTAGGCTTGCTGCACTGCTTTCACCTATGTAACAAGGAGGAGGGGGTATGAAAGAGAACCAAACACAGAAAGCAGCACAGAAAGAGATAGTGTGAGAGAGAGGGAGGGCTGGATTGTGGCCTGATTGGCTAAAGAGGGATTAAACACTCAGTCTGGTTGGACAGGGCCCTTTCTCCTATACCATTCCTCTCTGTGTGAAATGAGCATACTAAGGGGAAGGGAGTATACAGTATGTCTGTGTGAGTGTTTGTGTGTATGTGTGTGTGTACATATCTACATATACGTGTGCGTGTGCGTGCATAGTCTCTGTATGTGGTATATAGGGTGCATTCAGAGTGCCTCGTGCTTCAGTTCGACCTGTAGCTTGGTTCAGCAGAAAGGCACTAGAGAAACGCAGGAACGTGTGATCAGTTACCTGTGCATGTGGACGTCTCCATGAGATCGTAAGACTATATATCTACTTGCCATAATTTTGCACTTCATAGAGATTAATCTGTTATTTTTTAGTTTTGTTTTTGATATTCCTGTCTGAGCATGTGTGTGTGTTTGTGTGTGTGTGTTTGTGTGTGTGTCATGTTTATACTTTCATGTTTCCACATTCCTTCCCAGCTCCTTCCTCATCACCATACTATACTGCTGATCTCTTTTACAGCTTTTGCAGAGTCGTCTGCTTTTTCCCACAGCTCTGTGTGTGTCCGTGTGCGCAGGTGTGAGTGTGAATAACGTTTCCGAGGCCTCTCTGGAGAAGAGCAGGTACGTGATCTGTGTGTGTGGACGTCTCCGGGAGGAAGTAAAGTCTTTTGACTAGAAATTTTACTAGGAATGAACTTGTCCTGAATTTCCTGTGAATTTCAATTTCAATGTGTGAGAATGTGTGCGTGTGTGTGTTTAAGCCATGTTTGAGTTTATGAGCATTTGGCTTCACATTTCTTCACACCTCCTTGCTCAACACCACACTGCTGATCTGTATTACAGCTTTTATGCATTCCTCGCAGAGTCGTCTGCTTTTCCCCACAGTTCCATCTGTGTGTAAATGCGCAGGCGTGAGTGTGAATAGAGTGTTAGCGTGGCTCTGTTGAGGCCCACAAGCTGAACAGCAGCACGGAGTGAAATATTTATGTGACCCGCTGCTCAGAATGCAGATCAGCTCACACGTCGCTCCTTGGCAGGTCCGCTGATCGATGAGACCTGCTTCCTTAATAAGTGCGAGGGAGGATGCTTAAAAGAGATCTTTGCCTGCCAGAGCCTACTGCAGGGCCTCGAGACTAATTATACTGTACTATCTTTAAGCAAACCTGTGATAGCGCTGAACTTCAGCCTGCTCTCATAACAACACGAGTCTCAACTGCTGCCATTTTCCATGAACCATAAGCTTTTAATCCTCTCAGGCTCTTTAAACAAGTGGGCCACAGATATGGCTGATTAATTTTCTATAATTATAACTGAAAAATGAGAGGTTTATATTAATGCCCTCGTTCTAATGGGTTACTGTTTCTATGGTAACTGCTGTTGCTATAGTTGCAACAGTCTACATAATACAAAGCTAACAGTAAACAGATCAAAATGCATTGGTATTTACGAAAAACAAAGCATAGACGTGTTTCTTTGGCCAAGTTTTCTTTTATTTTTCGTCTATTTATGGAAGGAGTCTCAAGTGTCGGTGCTTTGAAACAGTCAATATGTTTCTACCAATAGAAAGTGTTTTGTGGTGGTTATCTATCTATCTATCTATCTATCTATCTATC
The DNA here is from genome assembly GCF_030014155.1 of Tachysurus vachellii. Lineage (NCBI taxonomy): Eukaryota > Metazoa > Chordata > Actinopteri > Siluriformes > Bagridae > Tachysurus > Tachysurus vachellii. Next base: position 4,045,948 of record NC_083470.1, read on the forward strand.
TATCTATCAATCAATCAATCAATCAATCAATCAATCAATCAATCAATCAATCTATCTATCTATCTATCTATCTATCTATCTATCTATCTATCTATCTATCTATCTATCTATCAGTCTGTCTGTCTGTCTGTCTGTCTGATATCTGTTTATTTATTATTATTTATTATTATTTATCTGTTACTCTGTTAATGAGAGGCTGGCATTAGAAGCTGACAGACGTTAGACAACATTAAATGTAACAACAAATGGATAAAAATCACATCATTCATTCATAAAACGAATATCACAATCGTTGGCAACTCTCTGTTGAGAGAGTAAGAGGAATAAAGCACTTTGGAACACTCTGCCTCGAGTCGAGTCGATGCAAATGGCAGTCTGCCTCGCACTAAAGCTGAACTCTGACACTGTTTGCAAACCTAATGAACTTCTGTCGATGTCAGTGTGTGAAGCTTTTCCAGCACTGTATATATAGCACTCAGTAGTAAGCAGTATTAAAGAAAGCTAGGCATTTCCTTATCACATCCTAATTAAAGCAGTACCAAATTCTCGATCTCGAGTTTCTTTCCTCCTTTCTTGTTTACACATTATTCAGTTTCTGTGACACTTTAAACATTGGTCTACTTCAGCACATTATTGCAAATATTTACATATGTGGGCTTGACAGGTTGAGTAATATCTCAAGAGCAAAGGTTAACCGCACACCACAGACTCTTTTAGTGAACAAGCAAATCAGCACAGTCTATGTTCCAACAACAATGATATCGCTAGCAAATAAATAACGCTTACGGCATCTAGCTTAGCACTGGTAAGTAATCTTGAATAGATTTTTATCTATCTCATTTTTTATGGTATTTTATGATAGAATATTATCTATAAAAAGCTGTAAAAAATTCTTTCACAGTCTGAAGATTAAGTGTAGTAAAATTAAAGATCTAAATGTCAGATGTTAAATAAGTCTCGGCATATGATAAGTTAAATAAGTCTCGGCAAAAAACAAGTGTCATTTTGATTTATTGCGTTTGCACCGCTATGTCTGATTTGATGAAAAGATGCAGGCTTTTTATCAGTATCTACATCAGTGGACATCATTTGGACAGTGAACAGTGGATCTGACACAGATTTTCAGTATGTTTCACAGACCAAACATGTTATAAAACTAGCTGCAATTCTAATAAAAAAAAAAAAAAACATGAATCGGCTCGGTTTCTGTAGCAGAGCCTCTGTTGTTTATCGAATCATGTTTATTTCAAATTGTTTAAATTAGAGGAAGGCAGGGGGGGCACGGTGGCTTAGTGGTTAGCACGTTCGCCTCACACCTCCAGGGATGGGGTTCGATTCCCGCCTCCGCCTTGTGTGTGTGGAGTTTGCATGTTCTCCCCGTGCCTCGGGGGTTTCCTCCGGGTACTCCGGTTTCCTCCCCCGGTCCAAAGACATGCATGGTAGGTTGATTGGCATCTCTGGAAAATTGTCCGTAGTGTGTGATTGTGTGAGTGAATGAGAGTGTGTGTGTGTGTGTGCCCTGCGATGGGTTGGCACTCCGTCCAGGGTGTATCCTGCCTTGATGCCCGATGACGCCTGAGATAGGCACAGGCTCCCCGTGACCCGAGGTAGTTCGGATAAGCGGTAGAAAATGAGTGAGAGTGAGTAGAGGAAGGCAGCTCTGACTGATGACTGATGGGTTGAAAGAAAAGTCGGAGATGGAAACAGGATGGACAAAGATGTACACGTGGAACCCCAAAAGTGTTTCTTTATATCCAACTATTTTGAAGGGTTAAATCGTAGGTAAAGAGGGATTCATGATGCAGATAAAATGAGATTCAGGTTTGTTGACGCTGATAGTCAAATACTGATTATTGGTCTTTCTCGCCATCTTTCTTTCTCTGGGTTTCATATCTTGTACTCCATCAGCCTCTTTCTCTATCCTAGTCTCTCTCTCTCTCTCTCTCTCTATCAGAATGGAGTGCTGCCTGCTGTCAGTGTGTGCAGTTTCTGCAGCTTTCCTGTTTGTCCTCTTTTATTGGCTCGTGCAGCGTAATGGAACATGGGCATTAATCTGGCATGACTTCATCAAAGAACGACTGCACGACACACTCACTCGCTCCACGCGGCCTCAGGTGATTGTTTCTTTTGCATTTTTGACGTTCGTAAGGGCATTTAAGGGCATTTTTAATTTTTTTTTATTTAAGGGTTCTAGTTCTTATTTATTTATTTATTTATTTATTTATTTATTTATTTATAAATAAAAATCACATTAACACAGCACTATTTGGTGGAATGTTAGATGCAACCTAAATATTATTATGTTTCTATATTATATAATATATTGTTTTTAAACTTCAGGTTCAGTGTTTTTCTCTGTGCTATTTTTATTTGTTAGTCTGATGAATTCTATATAAAGCTCTCTAAAGCTTTTACTTCCATCCCATCCCAAACTCTCCCATCCCACTATATTCCATTCCATTCCATAACATCCCATCCAGTCCAATCCTATTTCAACCTCATCTAACCTATACTTTTCCACTTTGTATCAATACCATCTATATTGCTTTTCATTTGCCTTTCATTTCCTATCATTCATCTATCCCAATTATATCATGCCATCCCATCTCAGCTCATCTCATCTAATCTTATCAGATCCCATCCCTTCAAATTCAAATTCAAATTCGACAAGCAAATTTCCCATCCCATCCCATCCAATCTCATTCCACCCCATTTCCACCTCATCTCATCTCATCTCATCTCATCTCATCTTATCTTATCTTATCTTGTTATCTTATCTTATCTCATCTCATCTCATCTCATCTTATTCTATCCCATCTTATTCCATCACATCCCATCTTTCCCACTTCAGCTCCTTCCATCCCATCTCATCTCATCCCATCCCATCTCATCTCATGTCATCCCTTCTTATCCCATCCCATCCCATTCCTTCCCATCCCATTCCATTCCATCCCATCTTATTCCATTGCATTCCATCTTTCCCACCTCAGCTCCTTCCATCCCATCCCATCTCATCTTATCCCTTCTTATCCCATCCCATTCCATCCCATCCCATCCCATCTTATAACATCCCATCAGAATCCCACCTCATCTAATCTCATCCAATCCCATCCCAGATTATTTCATCCCATCTCATCCTATCTCAGCTCAGCTCCCATTCTACTCCATTCAATTTTATTGCACTACACTAGTAGCTTTAGCCCATGCGGCTGATTAAGTCTGGCCTTGTAACTTTCCAAATTGTTTATTGTGTAATCACAGCGCATGCTGAAGGCAGTACAGAAGAATGGCACTAAAGGAAATCCTGAGAGTGTCATCTCCGCTATTGACTACTTCTGCAAGCACTCGGAATGGGCCATGAATGTAGGCGATGAGAAAGGTGAATACTGTACATCTCCCCTTCTCTCTATTGTACCTGCCTACCCCCCCCCCCCTCTCTCTCGCTCACTCTCTCATCATTAATTCCCATACTGTATCCCTCCAGTTGGTTTCACATCTCTCATCTCTTCTCTCCATCCATCCATCACTTAAAAAAGTGCTCAGGGCTGTTCATGCAGTATGCTTATGAACATGATGTGATGGCATTCACCTGTGTGCTAGGTCAGTGAGTTCTCCATGTTGATAAGAGAAAGAGTGGAGCGAGAGAGAGAGAGAGAGAGAGAGAGAGAGAGAGAGATTTTCTTAAATAAAAAATAAAATAAATAAGTAAGTAAGTAAGTAAGTAAGTAAGTAAATAAATAAATAAATAAGCACCTGACAATTAGACAGCATTCACTTCCTTTCTTTACCTTTCCGTCCTCCTTCTCTCTCTCTCTCTCTCTCTCTCTCTCTCTCTCTCTCTCTCTCTCTCTCCTTTGTCTACTCTGTACACTTAGTGCCTAGCAGGAATGAGCTATGAGCTCATACTCTCGATAAGGAGCCATTTAGGATTCAGCTGATTAATAATCAATGGTGCAGATCTGACTGGCTGTTAAATGATGCACGAAAACCATTAATGCTGTTTCGATTGTACCATTCACCACTCAATTACATCTGTTAATGGTCTATTAGTGTAACTGCCAGTGTGTGTGTGTGTGTGTGTGTGTGTGTTTAGGCTCCATTTTGGACTCAGTAGTGACTGAGGTGAACCCCAGTACGGTTCTGGAGCTGGGGACGTACTGTGGCTATTCCACGGTGAGAATCGCCCGCCTGCTCTCCCCAGGCACCAAACTTATCACACTTGAGTTTAACCCGGTTAACGCAGCCGTCGCCAGGCAGATCATTGCCTATGCTGGCCTACAAGACAAGGTGTGTATGAGAGAAAGTCATTAGTCTGCATTTATTATTGCTTATTATACCAGTATTCAATTCACAAAACATTGATTCATTTCCTGTATCAGCAGCTCTGACATTTATTCCGGCTGCATGGCAAAGCTCTTCCTCTCTTTCTAATGTTATTACTTCTATAGCAGCAGCTCATTAACAGATACTTGTATATCAGGCATAATACACAAACAGATGAAGAATCAGGTGTGATCATTAATAAAGTCAAGTTTTCTGTACAGAGATTTATTTTATTTTACTTTACTTTGACTTTACTTTAAAGCTCTTTCTGGACACTGGGTAGGACGGTTTTGGATAGACAGCTTTTGCAGTTCGGGAGTTTAAGGAGCGAAAACGGTTAACATTTGTCTTTACATAAAGAAATTGTGTTGTGAAGGTTATTGACAAATGGAAGAAAAGTATGCCATGTTCGATGTAAGAAGGTTCAATGCTCAGTGTCATGTTTAATATATAAAACATGTTAGCGTTGTTAAAATGTCTTTAGTTAAAAAAATATGATATTGTTATAGGAAAATAACCCAATTAAGTTGGTTAGAAAAAATAAAAAATAGTAAACAAACAAACAAATGAAGAGATATAATAATAGCAATAACTATAACAATAACAACAACAACAACAATAATAATAACAAAACAACAACAATAATATTAACAATAATAATAATAACAATAATAAAATTAATTACTGTTATTATTATTATTATTATTGTTGTTGTTGTTGTTATTATACTTAAAGCTCTCCCCAAGTTGTTTCATTTGAAATGGATCATTTGAGTTTCTTATTTTGTGGTTAAACAACATGTCACATGGACCTGACTGGAGCTGGTCTAAGTATTATTATTAAAAAAAGAATTTTGTTCGATTATTCCTGCTTGTTTTTTTTTACAGGTGATTCTCGTAGAGGGCTCATCGGGCGATTTGATCCCACAAATGAAGGAACGTTTTGGCATCATGACGTTTGACTTCATCTTTCTTGACCACTGGAAGGATCGCTACCTCCCTGACATCAAGCTGTTTGAGGTAGGAGTCGAATGTTCAAATATACTCCAGTGTCAACAAGGAGCTCTGGGGGAGTCTGATTGCAATCAGATGTGATAATCAGCATTGATTAGTTCCATGTTTAATGGAATTTGGATTTACAGTTCAGTCCTGAGGAGCTGAATCAGTTCAATCGGAACTAAATCATAAAATAAAGAATTACTCAGAAAAGGATTGTACTTAATAACAACTAAAAGAGCATTTCACACCCATTAACTAACACTATATACTGACTGTATTCAGTAATTTTAATAAACATACACTGTAATAAGTTGTAAGTGTGTTATAGCAAGTCTTTCCTTCTAGTCATTCTCAGGAACATTCTTTGTCATTATCTGAATGACAAACAGTTCAAATAAACAGGATTTAATGGTTTTAGTATAAACCTGTGATTTGTCTTGCAGTCTGACTTATTAAATGAATCACAGCTGCTGTTATCAGAGCATTGATTTATTGGTGTTACAGTGCAGTGTTTTTTTGTTTATCCTGACAGGAGTGTGGTTTGCTCAGAAAGGGCTCTGTGCTGCTGGCAGACAACGTGATTTGTCCCGGAACGCCGGAATACTTGGAGTATGTGAGGAATAGTCCTCGCTATGAGAGTAAATACTATCCCGCCCACCTGGAGTACACCAAAGTGGAGGACGGTCTGGAAAAGTCGGTCTTCTTGGGATAAACTATAGATTGTTTCCAAAATCTACAACAGCAAAAACAACAACAGAAACAATAACAACAGCTGCAACAATAACAACAACAGAAACAATAACAACAGCAACAATAACAACAGCAACAATAACAGCTGCAAAAATAACAACAGAAACAAAAACAACAGAAACAATAACAACAGCTGCAACAATAACAACATAAACAAAAACAAACCATAACAACAAAACCATAACAACAAAAGAAACAACTATAGCAGAAACAACAACAGCAAAACAGAAACAAGACTAACGAAAACAACAATAGCAGAAACAACAATAGCAGAAATAGTAACAACAGCAAAAACAACAATCTAAACAGTTACCATAAAATTACACCCTGAATGTTTACTAATAAATACAACTGCACTGATTTCTAGGCCTGTGTTTGGGGGAAGACTATTGAACAAATTCTTTTGAGTAATGAGACACTCAAAAGTTTTCACTCTGAAACACTCTTTCGAGCGTCTCAGTAATTCTTTCGAGTGTCTCGAGTGTTGCAGCTGTTGTTATTCTTTCTGTTGTTTATTAGTGTTATTATTTAGAAATGTCCTTAAAAGGCACCGTGTGACATTAACACACACTTGGTCTATTCCCGATGAGGTCTCACCTGGACACACTACTACTGTAATCATAAACACTGTCCTGTGCTATCCCTTATCCTAGGATACAAGAGACTCACTAAACCTGCTATCAGCATGTTTAGATTCACGAGATCCCAAAAGAAGACGGGTTCCTCTGTAAGGCTGGTTCCTTCTTCCTCGTGTCATCTCAGGTTCTTTCCCTGCTGCTTGAGCCTCATTAAGAATCTAAATCTACATTTCTGTTTAATTACGTTGTGTGGCATTGTCAAAAAAAAAAAAACAACAACATTAATCCATATAGCTTCTTTAAATAAACAAACTTCAATTAAAGAGGAGATTTCTTGTCTTTTTTTTTTCTTTTCCCAAAAGTGTATATTGTCATATAAATGAATCATTGGATAAATTATTCTATAATCTATGTTGTATAGTTGGGTTATTTTGTTTTTTTAATAACCAGAGAACACAGTATAATGAGCAACTCAGGTTAATTTCATTTATAATAAAGAAATTACATATTATTATTATTATTATTATTATTAATCCTTTCTTGTAGACTGTGCAGTGTTATTTGTGTGAAATCATTTGATTGCCATAACCCATGAAACTTCATGATCACATTCGATTCAGTCACATGGAACCACATTTAAATTAACAAAATTCGACGAACTTTTTATTTCTCCAATTTTACTAAATAACAGATGCGTTTACACACAAACATGAAACATATACAGCGTCATCTGGTAAAACTGCATTTCCCTGATAATTATAGCAATTACTTTAGTCCTCATGAACAAATGGAGAATGATTATTGTGATGTGAAATGACATCTTCATACATCAGCTGGAAGTGTGTGTAGAAAAGATGCTAGTTCTACCAAAAATAGACTTCTGTACATTTAAACACATATTTATTCAGTGCCCAGTGAGTAAAAACAATCTGACCTGAAACACAACAATCACGAAAATCGCACGGTGTCAAAGTCCTTTGAAAGCGTTTCCTAATTTCGTCATTTGAAGACGCGCCTCAGTCGCGTGACGTCCCTCTGTTGAAGATCTTAGCCAGCAGGGACACGTTGGACTGCGCTTTCTCCTGGATGGCTCTGTTCTTCTCCTGAGCTTTCTGTAGGTTCTTCTTGGACAGGCCGCTCTTCTTCATGCGCTCCATCCTCATCTCTTCCTCGGTGCGCCGCTGTGTGAAATCCCAGCCCTTCTCCTCCACCACCTCACCCTTCTTCGCTCTCTTCTTCCTCAGCCTGTCCAGGGTCTGGCTCTTCTCTACACTGGCCAGATAGAAGTTGGTCTCGCGCTTGGCCTGTGAGATCTCCGTCCTCATGCGCTGCTGATACACCGTCTGCTCGTACGCCAGACGCTCACTCAGGTGACACCACTGGAACCGGTGCAGGTACTGTGGGCGAGAAGGACAGACGGGGGGCTATAAATAACTGAAGAGGTTGAATAGGGTGAAGGCTAGGATCTTTTTTTTTCCCCTCTTTTTTTGATGACTTTGCTTGAACTTTTATGTCTATTTTATGCACAGACTGTTTTTAAGGTTAAAACTGCATCTAATATTTACTGTAGTTCTGCAACACAAGGACACATCACCTTCAAACAGACCACATGACCATACACACAGCAGTCTCATCTGTGTGTGTGTGTGTGTGCTGTGTCACCTTGAATTTTCCCTAGAGGGAATTTAAAAAAAAAAAAAAAATCTTATCTCCCTCTTGATCTCCCCTCATCTCCTTTATATCTCTCTCACCCCTCTCTTATTTCCTCTCTCTCCCTAATTTTTCACTCATCCAGAGAAACCAGAGTCCGCAGTCCTGCAGACGAAAACGTCTAATAACCCACTGACTGTAACAGAGACTTTCCAGATCTATCTGTCCGACATAAATGTTACCGTAAAAAAAACTTCAGCATATCAACAACAACAACCAGTTTTCTTTAATATAAGACTTAATATCAGGCTCAGATCATGTAGAGCATCTGCCTTACAAGACCTTGTGAATTAACTGTTTAATTATTGACTTTGTTTTAAAATCATTAGTACAATAGTGATCATATCTGAAGAAAAACATGTTTCTAAACCTCTCTCCTCGTGTTGCCATGGTAACAGTTTTGCCACATTTATTTGCTGTTCTTATCTCTTCATGTGTCCTATTAAAGATGTAAGTACACAGATAAAATGCTGAACAGTGAATAGGTGCTGTGACGTGACGTACTTTGATGCACCACAGGTCGCTGCTGAGGTGGCTCCTCTTGCGGTTGGTCATGGGCGTGTTGTGCAGAGACGCTGCCACTCTCTTGGCCACGCGCTTGTCCCTAAACTCCACCCAGCCTTCCACGTACCTCGAGCCGCGGTTGCCCGCTTTCCTCTTCTTTCTCCTAACAGAGCGATCTAGAAGGAGAAAC